>NC_081355.1:161765718-161890718 GCF_030684315.1 Stegostoma tigrinum
GGGGGAGTCTGACTGTGGGAGTGGGGGGAGTCTGACTGTGGGACCGAGGGGAGGAGGGGAGAGTCTGACTGTGGGAGCGAGGGGAGGAGGGGGGAGTCTGACTGGGAGCGAGGGGAGGAGGTGGGAGTCTGACTGTGGGAGCGAGGGGCGAAGGGGGGAGTCTGACTGTGGGAGCGAGGGGAGGAGGGGGGAGTCTGACTGTGGGAGTGGGAGGAGTCTGACTGTGGGACCGACGGGAGGAGGGGGGAGTCTGACTGTGGGACCGAGGGGAGGAGGGGGGAGTCTGACTGTGGGAGCGAGGGGAGGAGGGGGGAGTCTGACTGGGAGCGAGGGGAGGAGGTGGGAGTCTGACTGTGGGTGCGAGTGGAGGAGGTGGGAGTCTGACTGTGGGAGCGAGGGGTGGAGGGGGGAGTCTGACTGTGGGAGTGGGGGGAGTCTGACTGTGGGACCGAGGGGAGAGTCTGACTGTTGGAGCGAGGGGAGGAGGGGGGAGTCTGACTGGGAGCGAGGGGAGGAGGTAGGAGTCTGACTGTGGGAGCGAGGGGAGGAGGGGGGAGTCTGACTGTGGGAGCGAGGGGAGGGGGGGGAGTCTGACTGTGGGAGCGAGGGGAGGGGGGGGAGTCTGACTGTGGGAGCGAGGGGAGGGGTGGGAGTCTGACTGTGGGAGCGAGGGGAGAAGGGGCAAGTCTGACTGTGGGAGCGAGGTGAGGAGGGGGGAGTCTGACTGTGGGAGTGGGGGGCGTCTGACTGTGGGAGCGAGGGGAGGAGGGGGGAGTCTGACTGGGAGCGAGGGGAGGAGGTGGGAGTCTGACTGTGGGTGCGAGTGGAGGAGGTGGGAGTCTGACTGTGGGAGCGAGGGGTGGAGGGGGGAGTCTGACTGTGGGAGTGGGGGGAGTCTGACTGTGGGACCGAGGGGAGAGTCTGACTGTTGGAGCGAGGGGAGGAGGGGGGAGTCTGACTGGGAGCGAGGGGAGGAGGTAGGAGTCTGACTGTGGGAGCGAGGGGAGGAGGGGGGAGTCTGACTGTGGGAGCGAGGGGAGGGGGGGGAGTCTGACTGTGGGAGCGAGGGGAGGGGGGGGAGTCTGACTGTGGGAGCGAGGGGAGGGGTGGGAGTCTGACTGTGGGAGCGAGGGGAGAAGGGGCAAGTCTGACTGTGGGAGCGAGGTGAGGAGGGGGGAGTCTGACTGTGGGAGTGGGGGGCGTCTGACTGTGGGACCGAGGGGAGGAGGGGGGAGTCTGACTGTGGAAGCGAGGGGAGGAGGGGGGAGTCTGACTGTGGGAGCGAGGGGAGGAGGGGGGAGTCTGACTGGGAGCGAGGGGAGGAGGTGGGAGTCTGACTGTGGGAGCGAGTGGAGGAGGTGGGAGTCTGACTGTGGGAGCGAGGGGAGAAGGGGGGAGTCTGACTGTGGGAGCGAGGGGAGGAGGGGGGAGCCTGACTGGCACCGAGGGGAGGACGGGGGAGTCTGTACGAGTGAGGGGAGGAGGGGGGAGTCTGACTGTGGGACCGAGGGGAGGAGGGGGGAGTCTGACTGTGGGAGTGGGGGGAGTCTGACTGTGGGACCGAGGGGAGGAGGGGGGAGTCTGACTGTGGGAGCGAGGGGAGGAGGGGGGAGTCTGACTATGGGAGCGAGGGGAGGAGGGGGGAGTCTGACTGGGAGCGAGGGGAGGAGGTGGGAGTCTGACTGTGGGAGCGAGTGGAGGAGGTGGGAGTTTGACTGTGGGAGCGAGGGGAGGAGGGGGGAGCCTGACTGTGGGAGCGAGGGGAGGAGGGGGGAGTCTGACTGTGGGAGTGGGGGGAGTCTGACAGTGGGACCGAGGGGAGGAGGGGGGAGTCTGACAGTGGGAGCGAGGGGAGGAGGTGGGAGTCTGACTTTGGGAGAGAGGGGAGGAAGGGGGAGTCTGACTGTGGGAGCGAGGGGACGGGGGGGAGTCTGTGGGAGCGAGGGGCGAAGGGGGGAGTCTGTGGGAGCGAGGGGAGGAGGGGGGAGTCTGACTGTGGGAGCGAGGGGAGGAGGGGGGAGTCTGACTGTGGGAGTGGGGGGAGTCTGACAGTGGGACCGAGGGGAGGAGGGGGGAGTCTGACAGTGGGAGCGAGGGGAGGAGGTGGGAGTCTGACTTTGGGAGAGAGGGGAGGAAGGGGGAGTCTGACTGTGGGAGCGAGGGGACGGGGTGGAGTCTGTGGGAGCGAGGGGCGAAGGGGGGAGTCTGTGGGAGCGAGGGGAGGAGGGGGGAGTCTGACTGTGGGAGCGAGGAGAGGAGGGGGGAGTCTGACTGGGAGCGAGGGGAGGAGGGGGGAGTCTGACAGTGGGAGCGAGGGGAGGAGGTGGGAGTCTGACTTTGGGAGCGAGGGGAGGAGGGGGAGTCTGACTTTGGGAGCGAGGGGAGGAGGGGGGAGTCTGACTGTGGGAGCGAGGGGAGGAGGTGGGAGTCTGACTGTGGGAGCGAGGGGAGGAGGGGTAGTCTGACTGGGAGCGAGGGGAGGAGGGGGGAGTCTGACTGTGGGAGCGAGGGGAGGAGGGGGGAGTCTGAAAGTGGGAGCGAGGGGAGGAGGGGGGAGTCTGACTGTGGGTGCGAGTGGAGGAGTGGGGATGGGGGAGTCTGACTGTGGGAGCGAGGGGAGGAGCGGGGAGGGGGGAGTCTTACGTTGGGAGTGAGGGGAGGAGGGCGAGTCTAATTTTGGGAGCGATGGGAGGAGGGGGAGTCTAACTGGGAGCGACGGGAGGAGGGGGAGTCTGTGGGAGTGAGGGGAGGAGGGGGTGTCTGGCAGTGGGAGTGAGGGGTGGTGGGGTGTGTCTGACTGTACGAGTGAGGGGAGGAGGTGGTGCCTGTTGGAGTGAAGGGACGAGTGGTGTGTCTGATTGTCGGAGTGAGGGTGGAGGTGGTGTCAGACTGTGGGAGTGAGGTGAGGAGGGGCTCTCTGACAGTGGGAGTGAGGGGAGGAGGTGGTGTCTGACTGTGGGAGTGAGAGGTGGAGGGGGTGTTTGACAGTAGGAGTGAGTGGAGGATGGGCTGTCTGACTGTCGGATTGAGGGAAGGAGGGGGGTGTCTGATTGTCGGAGTGAGGGGAGGAGGGGGTGTCTGATTGTACGAGGGAAGGGAGGAGGGCTTTTCTGAGTGTAGTTGTGAGGGGAGGAGGGTTGTCTGACTGTAGGAGTGAGTGGAGGAGGGGTTGTCTGTGGGAGGAGGGGGTGTGTGACTGTACGAGTGAGGGGAGGGGGGTATCTGACTGGGAGTTGGGAGGAGTGGGTGTGTGACTGTTGGCATATACTGTTAATGTAGGAAGGTGGAGGGGAAATCTTACTGTACCAGTGAGGGAAGGAAAGGGGTATGTCTAGGAGTGAGGGGAGGTAGGTCTACCTGACTCTTGGAGTGAGGAAAGGAGGGGGTGTCTGACTGTAGGAGTGTGGGGAGGAAAGGGGTGTCGAAGTGAGGGGAGGAGCGGGTGTCTGTCGGATTGGGGAGGGGAGGGTGTGTCTGACAGTAAGGAGTGAGGGGAGGAGGGGTATCTGTACGAGTGAGGGCAGGAGGGCGTGTCTGACTGTGGGAGTGCGGGGAGGAGAGGGTGTCTGACTGTGGGAGTGAGGGCAGGAGGTGTGCCTGAATGGGAGTGAGGGGAGGAGGGGGTGTCTGACTGGGTGTGTGGGGAGGAGGGGGTTGTCTGACTGTAGGAGTGAGTGGAGGAGGGGGTGTCTGTGGGAGTTGGGAGGAGGGGGTGTGTGACTGTACGAGTCGGGGGAGGAGGGGGTGTCTGACTGTAGGAGTGAGTGGAGGAGGGAGTGCTTCACTGTGGGAGGAGGGGTTGTCTGACTGTCGGAGTGAGGACGGAGGGACTGTGAGACCAACGGAATGAGGGGAGGAAGGTGTGTCGGACTGTACGAATGAGGCGAGGACGGGACGCCTGACTGTAGGCGTATACTGTTAATGTAGGAGGGTGGAGGGAAATCTTATTGTCCCAGTGAGGGAAGGAAAGCGTTATCCT
The DNA here is from genome assembly GCF_030684315.1 of Stegostoma tigrinum. Classification (NCBI taxonomy): domain Eukaryota; kingdom Metazoa; phylum Chordata; class Chondrichthyes; order Orectolobiformes; family Stegostomatidae; genus Stegostoma; species Stegostoma tigrinum. Next base: position 161,769,698 of record NC_081355.1, read on the forward strand.
TTGGGGTGAGGGGAGGGGGGTCTACCTGACTCTCGGAGTGAGGAAAGGAGGGGAGTCTGACTGGACAAAGTGCGGGGAGGAGCGGGTGTCTAACTGTAGGAGTCCGGGAAACAGGGGAGTGCCTGACTGTAGGAGTGAGTGTTGGAGGGGGTATCTGACGGTAGGAGTGAGGCAAGGAGGGGGTGTCAGTAGGAGTTGAGGGGAGGAAGGGTTGTCTGACTGTAGGAGTGAGGGGTAGAGATGGTATCTGACTTAAAGAGTAAAGGGAGGAAAGGCGTGTCATCTGTAGCGGCCAGAGGAGGAAAGGTCTGTCTGACTGTTGGATCAAAGGGAGTACATGGTATTTGATTGTAGGAGTGAGGGAAGAAGAGTTGTCTGACTGTAGGAGTGAAGGGAAGAGTGTTTGTCTGACTGTAGGAATGATGCGAGGAGGTGGAATCTGACTGTAGGCTTGAGGGAGAAGAGGGTGTCTGACTGAGAAGGGGAGGACAGTGTGTGGGAGGTGAGGGGATGAGGGGGTGTCTGACTGTAGGCGTGAAGGGAAGAAAGGCGTATCTGACTGTAGGAGTGAGGGGAGGAGATGGTATGTGACTCTGGAGTGAGGGGAGGTAGGAGGTATCTGTAGAACTGAGTGGAGAAGTGGGTGTCTGACTGAAGGCAGAGCTGAGAAGGGAGTGTCTGCAGGAGTTGATGCGAGAGATGGGTGTTTGACTGCGGGAGTGAGGGGAGGAAAGGCATATCTGACTGTAGGAGTGAGGGGAGAAGGTGGTATCTGACTGTAGGAGGAGTGGATGAAAGGGGAACCTGATTGTTGGAGTGAGGGGAAGGAGGGGAGTCTAATTGTAGGATGAGTGAATGTCGGATTGCAGAAGGTGAAGGGAGGAGGGCTTGTCTGACTGTAGGAGGAAGGAGTGTCCATAGGACGTGAGAGGAGGGTTATCTGGCTGTAGGAGTGAGGGGTGGAATGGGAATCTAACTGCAGGAGGAGGTAGGAGGGATGTGTCTGTAGGAGTTGAGTGGAGGGGGATGTGTCTGACTGTAGGAGTGATTGGAGAAGCAGATATCTGACTGTGGGAGGACGGAGTATCTGGAGGTGGTGAGGGGGTTGTCTGACTGTAGGAGTGAGGAGAGGGAAGGGTATCTGACTGTAGGAGTGAGGGGAGGAATGGTGTATCTGAATGTAGGAGTGACAGGAGGAAGTGGCATCTGACTGATGGAATAAGGGGTATGTGACTGTAGGATTGAGAGGAGAAGGCGGTATCTGACTGTAGAAGTGAGAGGAGAAGGGTGAGTCTGATTATGGAGGGGGTGTCTGTAGGAGGTGAGGGAAGGAGGGGTGTCTGACTATAGGAGGAGGGTAGGAGGGAATAACCGTAGGAGTGAGGGGAGGAAAGGTGCATCTGACTGGAGGAGTGAGGGGAGAAGGGAATGTCTGACTGTAGGAGGATGGGAGGAGACAGATTCTGTAGGAGGTGAGGGGAGGAGGGGGTGTCTGTGGGAGTGAGGTGTGGAGGTCATGTGTGACTGTAGGAGTGAGGGGAGGAAAGGGGTATCTGACTGTAGGAGTATGGTGAGGAAAGGGGTGTCAGACTCTTGGAGTTAGGGGAGCAGGGAGTCTTGTTGCTGTAGGAGTGAGAGAGAAGAGAGTTGTCCCACTGTAGAAGTGAGGGGATGAGGGGGGTGTCTGACTGTAGTACAACGACAGGTGTCCATGAGAGCTGTTCAGTGGGAGGCGGTTTGATGGCCTCCCGAGCGATGCTGGTGTTTTCAGAGGCAGCAACTGCAGCAACCTGTGAGGCCTGGAGCATGGCTTTCGTTTTCCACATGGAGTAGGCCACCCCCAACAGTGGCGTGGCAAGGACTGGTGTAAGCGGGTCTAGGGCACTCTCGGTGCATAATGTGGGCTGGAAAGCTCAGAGCAGGACTCTAATGGTAGTGTAGCAGCAAAGAAGGAAAATTGAACTTTCTTAAAGGTACCTTTATTTAATTCTGTGAATGGCGCTTATGTACGAGTGATGGTGCACACTTTTCACTGCATTTTGTTATGAATATACATGACAATAATCTTCATTCAATTCAGTTCAGGGGTGGGGATAGGAATGTGCCCACTCTGTTGAAGTTGAATGTGGGTGGGGATAGGAATGTATCCTGTCTGTGGGCGGTTCGGAGTAGGTGCAGATAGGGATGTTTCGGATCTGTGGGAGGTAGAGGGGTGGATGATAAGACATAGGAGTGGAAGTAAGGCCATTTGGCCCATCGAGTCCACTCCGCCATTTAAATATTGGCTGATGGGCATTTCAATTCCATTTCCCTGCACTCTCCCCGTAGCCCTTGATTCCTTGTGAGATCAAGAATTTATCAGTCTCTGCCTTGAAGACATTTAATGTCCCAGCTTCCACTGCACTCCATGGCAATGAATTCCACAGGCCCACCACTCTCTGGCTGAATAAATGTCTCCTCATTTCCATATTAAATTTACCCCCTCTAATTCTAAGGCTGTGCCCACGGGTTCTAGTTCCCCCCCAAAAGGAAACAACTTCCCAGCGTCCACCCTTTCTAAGCCATATATTATCTTGTGAGTTTCTATTAGATCTTCCCTCACCCTTCTAAACTCTAATGAATACATCCCAGGATCCTTAGCCGTTCATTGTACATTAAACCTACCATTCCAGGGATCATCCATGTGAATCTCCGCTGGACAAGCTCCAGTGCCAGTATGTCCTTCGTGAGGTGTGGGGCCCAAAATTGGACACGGTATTCTAAATGGGGCCTAACTAGAGCTTTATAAAGTCTCAGGAGGACATCACTGCTTTTATATTCCAACCCTCTTGAGATAAACAACATCATTACATTTGCTTTCTTAATCATGGACTCTACCTGCATGTTAACTTCTGGAGAATCCTGGACCAACACTCCCATATCCCTTTTTACTTCTTTACGAATTTCCTCACCGCTTAGAAAATAGTCCATGCCTGCATTCTTTTTTCCAAAGTGCAAGACCTTACATTTGCTCACGTTGAATTTCATCAGCTGTTTCCTGGAACACTCTCCTAAACTCTAGGACGTAGCCCATCGGGGCCAGAAGATTTATCAATTTTTAGACCTTTTAGCTTTTCTCGCACTTTCTCTTTTGTAATGCCTGCCATACTCATGATAGGAATGTGTCCCGTCTGTGGGAGGTGGAGGGTGGGTGCAGAAAGGGATGTGTCCCTTCTGTGGGGGGGTGGGTGTGGATAGAGATATATGCAATCTGTGCGAGGTTAGGGGTAGGTGGAATGTCATTGTGTCCAGTCGGTGGGAGGTTGGTGCTGTGTGAACAAAGAACAGAAAATTACAGCACGAGAACAGGCGCTTCGGCCCTCCAAGCCTGCGCTGTTCGAGATGCTCTCTAAACCTGTCATCTGTTTTTTCAGGGTCTGTATCCCTTTGCTCCCTGCCCATCCATGTACCTGTCCAGATACATCTTAAAAGACACTATCGTGTCTGCCTCTACCACCTCTGCTGGCAACGCATTCCAAGCAGCCAACACCCTCTGTGTAAAGAACTTTCCACGCATATCTCCCATAAACTTTCCTCCTCTCACTTTGAACTCATGACCCCTAGTAATTGAGTTCCCACTCTGAAAGCTTCTTGCTATCCAGCTTGTCTATACCCCTCATGATTTTGTAGACAAAATTGTGGGAACATTGGTGGTGATCTTTCAAGAATCACTGGTGCCAGGGAAGTTCGCAGAAGACTGGAAAGGGCGACTATAATATCCATGGTAAAGAAGGGAGAGAGGTAGAAGTCAGGAAATTATGGACCAGTTAGCCTGACATCAGTCATTGGTAAGATTTTAGAGCCCATTATTTGTGATGAATTTGCAGAATACGTGGAAGTGCATCAATTGAGTCAGCATGGCTTCGTCAAGGGATGGTCCTGCCTGACATAGAACATAGAACATTACAGCACAGTACAGGCCCTTCGGCCCTCGATGTTGTGCCGACCTGCCGTACCAATCTGAAGCCCATCTGACCTACACTATTCCATGTACGTCCATAATCTTGTCCACTGACGACTTAAATGTTCTTAAAGTTGGCGAATCTACTACCGTTGCAGGCAAAGCATTCCATTCCCTTACTACTCTCTGAGTAAAGAAACTACCTCTGACATCTGTCCTATATCTTTCACCCCTCAGTTTAAAGCTATGCCCCCTTGTGCTCACTGTCACCATCCTAGGAAAAAGGCTCTGCCTATCCACCCTATCTAACCCTCTTTATCTTATATGTCTCAGTTAAGTCACCTCTCAACCTTCTTCTCTCTAACGAAAACAGCCTCAAGTCCCTCAGCCTTTCCTCGTAAGACCTTCCCTCCATACCAGGCAACATTCTAGTAAATCTACTCTGCACCCTTTCCAAAGCTTCCACATCCTTCTTATAATGCAGTGACCAGAACTGTACACAATACTCCAAGTGCGGCCGCTCCATGTGTAAATGAAGGGCGACTTGGTGATGGGATATTGGCCTTTGTGGAATTATTTCAGTGGCAGTGAGTGTTGGATTTTTAAACAAATGGTAAACCGTTTCTCACAGCTGGATAAATACACAATCCCTCACATAGAGGATCTATACACGCAGCTGGCAGGTGTCTTCTTTCACGAAGCTGGACATGAGATATACGTACCTGCATCTGCAGTTAAATGAGTATTCCCAGAAGTTTGTTTCAATTAATACCCATAAAGGTTTGTACCAATATATGAGACTGTCCTTTGGGGTATCAACAGCTTGTGTGATTTTCCAGTGGTCAATAGAGAATATTTTACAAAGTCTGTTCCAAGTCACCGTTTATCGAGATGACATGCTAATAACAGGAAAGTTAATAAATACCTCTTAGAGAACTTGAACATAGTTTTTAGTCAGAGATAACAAAGTGTGGAGCTGGATGAACACAGCAGGCCAAGCAGCTTCTTAGGAGAACTGGCTGAACTTCACCCAGGTCATCCAGGGACCTCCACACTGAAGATGTTAGTGAGAAATTGTGTCTGGGAGGGCTAGGATTGGATGCAGACACAGCTCTGTTAGTGGGTCAGTACCCAGAGTGCTCCCCCACACTCGTGGGAGGGGTTGGGTAAACCGAGGACTCAAGTTGTAATTGACTATGCGGGTCCTTTCAAAGAACAAAGAAGATTACAGCAAAAGAACAGGCCCTTCAGCCCTCCAAGCCTGCATTGATCTAGATCCTCTATCTAAACCTGTTGGCTATTTTCCAAGGATCTGTATCTCTTTGCTCCCTGTCCATTCATGTATCTGTCTAGAAACATCTTAAATGGCACTATCGTGCCCGCCTCTACCACCTCCGCTGGCAATGCGTTCCAGGCACCCACCACCCTCTGCGTAAAGAACTTTCCATGCATATCTCCCTTAAACTTTTCCCCTCTCACCTTGAAATCGTGACCCCTAGTAATTGAGTCCCCTACTCTGGGAAAAAGCTTCTTGCTAACCCTGTCTATACCCCTCATGATTTTGTAGGCCTCAATCAGGTCCCCTTCAACCTCTGTCTTTCTAATGTAAATGATCCTAATCCACTCAACCTCTCTTCATAGCTAGCACCGTCCATACCAGGCAACATCCTGGTGAACCTCCTCTGCACCCTCTCCAAAGCATCCACATTCTTTTGGTAATGTGGCGACCAGAACTGTACACATTATTCCAAATGTGGTCGAACCAAACTCCTACTCAATGTAACATGACCTGCCAACTCTTGTACTTAATAGCCCGTCCAATGAATGAAAGCATGCCGTAAGCCTTCTTTCATGGCCTGAATGTTTGCAGACATTCTGGACACGATGCCCACTTAGTGACTGGACATGCATGGAATTTATTAGTCAAACAGCGAGACAATGGTAGAAAATCTGTGCCCATCTTTTGCAACATGCAGACTAGTAAAAGTGTTGGTCACAGATAACGGACCATCATTTACCAGCAGGGAATTTGAGTATTTCCTCAAGTCGAATGGTATTCGTCATACAGGGACAGCTCCATACTACCCATTGTCCAAAGGCCTGGCAGAAAGAGTAGTTCAAACTTTGAAGCCAGGCTTAGGGAGGAAGCCTACAGTTTTACTAGGTACCAAACTGTCCCAGTTCCTATTTGTTAATTGGAGCACTCCTCATGCGACTACAGGGATCACTGCAGCACAGTTACTAAGGAGGAGAAGACTCTGCACCATGTTAAACCTGATCTTCCTGGACTTGGGTGGGGGGATGAAACGGTGTCAGGAATCCTAATGTCGGACACAAGGCTCTGTTAACTGGGAAAGAAAAGAGGAGAACATGCTCTCATCTACCGCAATAGAGTGGAGGCGGTGAGGGTGGGGAGCGCTGAGTTCCTGGGAGTGACGGTAACTGACAACCTGTCCTGAACTTCCCACATAGATGCTACTGTCAAGAAAGAACAACAATTGCCACTTCTTCCTCAGGTTGCTCAGGAAGTTTGGCATGTCCACAAGGACATCCACCAACTTTTACAGATCCACCATTTTGTTGCAAAACAGCCTGGTATGGCTACTGCTGTGCCCAGGACCCTAAGAAACTACACAAAATTGTGCGCGTAGCCCAGAACATCACAGAATAGTGATAGCCATGAGGACCGTCAAAGGATACAGCAGGATATAGATCGGTTGGTGACTTGGGCAGAGAGATGGCAGATGGGGTCTAAAATGTGAGGTAATGCATTTTGGAAAGTCTAATCCAGATGGAAAATATACAGTAAATGGCAGAGCCCTTAAGAGTACTGACAGGCCGAGAGATCTGGGTGTACAGGTATAGAGGTCATTGAAAGTAGTAATGCAAGTGGAAAAGGTAGTTAACAAGGCATCTGGCATGCTTGTTTTCTTTGGCCGTAGCATTGAGCTTAAAAACTGGCAGGTAATGTTGTAGCTTGTTTAGGCTGCATTTGGAATATTGTGTTCAGTTCTGGTCGCCACACTACCAGAAGGATATGGTGGCTTTGGAGAGGGTACAGAAAAGATTTATCAGGATGTTGCGTGGTATGGAAGGCACGGAGTGAGGGGAGGAGGTGGTGTCAGACTGTGGGAGTGAGGGGAGGAGGGGGAGTCTGACAGTGGGAGTGAGGGGAGGAGGGGAAGTCTAATTGTGGGAGTGAGGGGAGGAGGGGGAGTCTGACTGTGGGAGTGAGAGGTGGAGGGGGTGTTTGACAGTCGGAGTGAGTGGAGGATGGGCTGTCTGACTGTCGGAGTGAGGGAAGGAGGCGGGTGTCTGATTGTCGGAGTGAGGGGAGGAGGGGGTGTCTGATTGTACGAGTGAAGGGAGGAGGGCTTTTCTGACTGTAGGAGTGAGGGGAGGAGGGTTGTCTGACTGTAGGAGTGAGGGGAGGAGGGTTGTCTGACTGTAGGAGTGAGTGGAGGAGGGGGTGTCTGACTGTACGAGTGAGGGGAGGAGGGGGTGTCTGACTGTGGGAGTTGGGAGGAGTGGGTGTGTGACTGTTGGCATATACTGTTAATGTAGGAAGGTGGAGGGGAAATCTTACTGTACCAGTGAGGGAAGGAAAGGGGTATGTCTAGGAGTGAGGGGAGGTAGGTCTACCTGAATCTTGGAGTGAGGAAAGGAGGGGGTGTCTTACTGTCGGAGTTAGGGGCGGAGGGGGTGTCTGACTTTAGGAGTGAGTGGAGGAGGGGTATCTGTACGAGTGAGGGCAGGAGGGCGTGTTTGACTGTCGGAGTGCGGGGAGGAGAGGGTGTCTGACTGTGGGAGTGAGGGCACGAGGTGTGCCTGACTGGGAGTGAGGGGAGGAGGGGGTGTCTGACTGGGTGTGTGGGGAGGAGGGGGTTGTCTGACTGTAGGAGTGAGTGGAGGAGGGGGTGTCTGTGGGAGTTGGGAGGAGGGGGTGTGTGACTGTACGAGTGTGGGGAGGAGGGGGTGTCTGACTGTAGGAGTGAGTGGAGGAGGGGGTGCCTGACTGTGGGAGGAGGGGTTGTCTGACTGTCGGAGTGAGGTCGGAGGGACTGTGAGACTGTCGGAATGAGGGGAGGAAGGTGTGTCGGACTATACGAGTGAGGCGAGGACGGGATGCCTGACTGTAGGCGTATACTGTTAATGTAGGAGGGTGGAGGTGAAATCCTATTGTCCCAGTGAGGGAAGGAAAGCGTTATCTCTCGGAGTGAGGGGAGGGGGGTCTACCTGACTCTTGGAGTGAGGAAAGGAGGGGAGTCTGACTGGACAAAGTGCGGGGAGGAGCGGGTGTCTGACTGTAGGAGTCCGGGAAACAGGGGAGTGCCTGACTGTAGGAGTGAGTGTTGGAGGGGGTATCTGATGGTAGGAGTGAGGGGAGGAGGACGTGTCTGACTGTAGGAGTGAGGCAAGGAGGCATTGTCTGACTGTAGGAGGAGGCAGTGTGACTGTAGGAGGGCTGTAGGAGATGCCTTACTGTAGGAGTAAGGGGAGGAAAGGGATGTCTGACTATGGGTCTGAGGGGAGAAGAGCGTGTCTGACTGAAGGAGCAAGGGGAGAAAAGGGGTGTCTGACTGTCGAAGTGAGGGGAGGAGCGGGTGTCTGTCGGATTGGGGAGAGGAGGGTCTGTCTGACTGTAGGAGGAAGGGAAGAGGGAATGGCTGAAGTAAGGGAGGAGGGGGTGTCTGCAGGAGTGAGGCGAGGAGGGGTAGTCTGACTAGCAGAAGGGAGAGGTAGGAGGGAGTTTCTGTAGGAGTTGAGGGGAGGAAGGGGTGTCTGACTGTAGGAGTGAGGGGTAGAGGTGGTATCTGACTGAAAGAATAAAGGGAGGAAAGGCGTGTCTGACTGTAGCAGCCAGAGGAGGAAAGGGGTGTCTGACTGTTCGATCAAAGGGTGTACATGATATCTGAGTGTAGAAGTGAGGGAAGAAGGGTGAGTACGATTGTAGGAGTGAGGGGAGGAAGGGTTGTCTGACTGAATTGAGTGGAGAAGTGGGTGTCTGACTGAAGGCAGAGCTGAGGAGGGAGTGTCTGCAGGAGTTGATGCGAGAGATGGGTGTCTGACTGTGGGAGTGAGGGTAGGAAAGGCGTATCTGACTGGAGGAGTATGGGGAGGAAAGGGGTGCCTGACTGTAGGAGTCGGGAAGAAGGGGGTGACTGACTGTCGGAGTGAGGGGAGGAGATGGTATATGACTGTAGTAGTGCAGGGAGAAGCAGGAGTCTGACTGTAGGAGGAGTGGATGAAAGGGGAACCTGATTGTTGGAGTGAGGGGAAGGAGGGGAGTCTAATTGTAGGAGGAGTGAATGTCGGATTGCAGGAGGTGAGGGGAGGAGGGCTTGTCTGACAGTAGGAGGAAGGGGTTTCCATAGGAGGTGAGGAGAGGAGGGTTATCTAGCTGTAGGAGTGAGGGGTGGAATGGGAATCTAACTGCAGGAGGAGGTAGGAAGGATGTGTCTGTAGGATGTGTGTGGAGGGGGTGGGGCATCTGACTGTAGGAGTGATTGGAGAAGCCGATATCTGACTGTAGGAGGACGGAGTATCTGGAGGTGGTGAGGGGGTTGTCTGACTGTAGGAGTGAGGAGAGGAAAGGACATCTGACTGTAGGAATGAGGGGAGAAGGGTGAGTCTGATTAAGGAGTGGGTGAGGGAAGGAGGGGTGTCTGACTGTAGGAGGGAATAACTGTTGGAGTGAGGGGAGGAAAGGCGCATCTGACTGAAGAAGTGAGGGGAGAAGGGGAATATCTGACTGTAGAAGGAGGGGAGGAGAGAGTTTCTGCAGGAGGTGAGGGGAGGAGGGCGTGTGTGTAGAAGTGACCTGTGGAGGTCATGTATGACTGTAGGAGTGAGGGGAGGAAAGAGGTATCTGACTGTAGGAGTGTGGGGAGGAAAGGGGTGTCAGACTCTCGGAGTTAGGGGAATAGGGAGTCTGTCACTGCAGGAGTGAGAGGGGAGAGAGTTGTCCAACTGTAGAAGTGAGGAGATGAGGGCGATATCTGACTGTCGGAAGAGGGAGTGCCTGACTGTAAGAGAGGATATCTGACTGTCAGAGTGAGGGGAGAGAGGGAGTCTGACTGTAGTGGGGAGTGTCGGACTGCCGGAGCTGAGGGTTTTTAGGTGTGTCTGAGTGATGAACTGAAGGGAGGAGGACATGCCTGACTGTAGGAATGAGGAGAGGAGGTGTGTCTGTATGAGGAGGGGAGGAGGGAGTGTCTGTAGGGGGTGAGAGTAGGAGGGTGTCTGTAGGAGTGATGGAAGGAGGGATTGCTTCACTGTAGGAGAGAGGGGAGAAGAGTGTGTCTGACTGTAAAAGGAGATGAGTAGGGAGTGTCTGTCGGAAGTGAGGTGAGGAGGGAGTGTCTGACTGCAGGACTGAGGGGAGGAGGGGTAAACTGACTGTAGTAATGGTGAGGGGATGAGGGGGTGTCTGACTGTAGGCGTGAAGGGAAGAAAGGCGTATCTGACTGTAGGAGTGAGGGGAGGAGATGGTATGTGACTCTGGAGTGAGGGGAGGTAGGAGGTATCTGTAGAACTGAGTGGAGAAGTGGGTGTCTGACTGAAGGCAGAGCTGAGAAGGGAGTGTCTGCAGGAGTTGATGCGAGAGATGGGTGTTTGACTGCGGGAGTGAGGGGAGGAAAGGCATATCTGACTGTAGGAGTGAGGGGAGAAGGTGGTATCTGACTGTAGGAGGAGTGGATGAAAGGGGAACCTGATTGTTGGAGTGAGGGGAAGGAGGGGAGTCTAATTGTAGGAGGAGTGAATGTCGGATTGCAGGAGGTGAGGGGAGGAGGGCTTGTCTGACAGTAGGAGGAAGGGGTTTCCATAGGAGGTGAGGAGAGGAGGGTTATCTAGCTGTAGGAGTGAGGGGTGGAATGGGAATCTAACTGCAGGAGGAGGTAGGAAGGATGTGTCTGTAGGATGTGTGTGGAGGGGGTGGGGCATCTGACTGTAGGAGTGATTGGAGAAGCCGATATCTGACTGTAGGAGGACGGAGTATCTGGAGGTGGTGAGGGGGTTGTCTGACTGTAGGAGTGAGGAGAGGAAAGGACATCTGACTGTAGGAATGAGGGGAGAAGGGTGAGTCTGATTAAGGAGTGGGTGAGGGAAGGAGGGGTGTCTGACTGTAGGAGGGAATAACTGTTGGAGTGAGGGGAGGAAAGGCGCATCTGACTGAAGAAGTGAGGGGAGAAGGGGAATATCTGACTGTAGAAGGAGGGGAGGAGAGAGTTTCTGCAGGAGGTGAGGGGAGGAGGGCGTGTGTGTAGAAGTGACCTGTGGAGGTCATGTATGACTGTAGGAGTGAGGGGAGGAAAGAGGTATCTGACTGTAGGAGTGTGGGGAGGAAAGGGGTGTCAGACTCTCGGAGTTAGGGGAATAGGGAGTCTGTCACTGCAGGAGTGAGAGGGGAGAGAGTTGTCCAACTGTAGAAGTGAGGAGATGAGGGCGATATCTGACTGTCGGAAGAGGGAGTGCCTGACTGTAAGAGAGGATATCTGACTGTCAGAGTGAGGGGAGAGAGGGAGTCTGACTGTAGTGGGGAGTGTCGGACTGCCGGAGCTGAGGGTTTTTAGGTGTGTCTGAGTGATGAACTGAAGGGAGGAGGACATGCCTGACTGTAGGAATGAGGAGAGGAGGTGTGTCTGTATGAGGAGGGGAGGAGGGAGTGTCTGTAGGGGGTGAGAGTAGGAGGGTGTCTGTAGGAGTGATGGAAGGAGGGATTGCTTCACTGTAGGAGAGAGGGGAGAAGAGTGTGTCTGACTGTAAAAGGAGATGAGTAGGGAGTGTCTGTCGGAAGTGAGGTGAGGAGGGAGTGTCTGACTGCAGGACTGAGGGGAGGAGGGGTAAACTGACTGTAGTAATGGTGAGGGGATGAGGGTATCTGACTGTAGGAGTAAGGGGTGTTTGACTATATGAGTGAGTGGAGGAAGGGGTATCTGACTGTAGGAATGAGGGTGGCGGGGGTTTCTGGGTCTTACTGTAGGAGTGAGGGGAGAAGGGACTGCCTGACTGTAGAAGGAGGCATTGTAACTGTAGGAGGGGAGGAGGGTGTGTCTCTCTGTAGGAGCAATGGGTGGAGGAGGTATCGGACTGTAGAAACTCATGGAGGAGAGCATATCAGATTGTAGGAGTGAGGGGAGGAGGGGTTGTCTGTCGGAGTGAGGGGAACAGGAAGTGTCTGTCTGTAGGGGTAAGGGGAGGAGAGTGTACCTGACTGTAGGAGTGAGTGGAGGAGTGGTGTCTGAATGTAGGAGGCGGGGAGGAGGGAGTGTCTGTAGTGGGGAGGAGGGTTTTCTGACTGCAGAAGTGAGCGGAGGAGGGGTAATCTGACTGTTGTATGGGGAGGGGTTGAGGGTGTCTGTCGGAGTGAGGGGAGGAAGGGGGTGTCTGATTGTACGAGGAGGCATTGTGACTGTACGAGGGGAGGACGGTGTGTCTGACTATAGGAGGAGGGGAGGATGGACTGTCTGTAGGAGGGGAGGTGGGGTGTCTGACTGCAGGAGTGAAGGGAGGAGGGGTAATCTGACTGTAGGAGTGAGGGGAGGAGGCCTGTCTGTAGAAGGGAGTGTGTAGGAGATGAGGCGAAGAGGGGGTGTTTCACTGTAGGAGTGATGGGAGGAGAGGCCTATCTGACTGTAGGAGTGAGGAGAGGAATGGTGTTCCTGAACATAGGAGTGAGGAGTCATGCGGTATCTGACTGAAAGGGTGAGGGCTGGAATGGTGTATCTGACTATAGGAGTGAAGGGAAGAGGTGGTATCTGACTGAAGGGGCAAGGGGAGGAAGGGCGTGTCTGTAGCAGCTGGGGAGAAAAGGGGTGTCTGACTGCTGGAGTGATGGGAGAAGGGGGTGTCTGACTGTCGGAGTGAGGGATGGAGGGGGTGCCTGACTGTAGGCATACAATGTGACCGTAGGAGGGTGGAGGGGAAATCTTACTGTAGCATAAGGGGAGGAAAGGGGTATCTCTAGAAGTGAGGAGAATGGGGTGTATCTGACCCTAGGAGTGAGGGCGGGGGTGTCTGACCAGACAAAGTGAGGGGAGGAAGGGGTGTCTTGACTGTAGGAGTCAGGGAAACAGGGTGTCTGACTGTAGGCGTGAGGAGAGGAGGACGTGTCTGTAGGAGTGAGGGGAGAAGGGGATGTCTGACTGTAGGAGGAGGCAGTGTAACTGTAGGAGGGGTGGAGGGGATGTCTTGCTGTAGGAGTGAGAGGAGGAGGTGTGTCTGTACAAAGTGAGGGTGGTGGTGTCTGACTGTAGGAGTCAGGGAAACAGTGGGTGCCTGAGTGTTGGAGGGGGTATCTGACTGTAAGAGTGAGAGGAGGAGGCCATGCTTGAGTGTAGGAGTGAGGCAAGGAGGCATTGTCTCTGTAGGAGTGAGGGGAGAAGGGATATCTGACTGAAGGAGGAGGCAGTGTGACTGTTGGAGGGCATGTCTTACTGTAGGAGTGAGGGGAGGAAAGGGGTGTCTCTAGGAGTGAAGAGAGGTGGACATTTCTGACCGTAGAAACTAGAGGAAGGGCTATATGACTGTGGGAGTGAGGGGAGGAGGAGTTGTCTGACTGTAGGAATGAGGGGAGGAAAGGGATTTCTGACTGTAGGAGGAGATATCTGACTGTAGGCGTGAAGAGAGGAAGGCTTGTCTGACTGTAGGGGGAGGGAGGAAAGAGGTATCTCACTGTAGGAAGAGGGGTTGCCTGACTGTAGGAGGGACGTCTGAATGTAGGATTGAGGTGAAGAAAAGGGTTATCTGACTGTAGGAGTGAATGCAGGAGGGGGAATCTGACTGAAGGGTGACAGGAGAAAAGGGATGTCTGACTTTAGGAGTGAGGATAGGAGGGGTTGTCTACCTGTAGAAGATGTGGAGAAGAGAGGGTGTATGACTGTAGGAGTGAGGGGAGGAAAGGGGTTTCTGACTACGAGGAGGGAGTGCCTGACTGTAAGAGCGGGTATCTGACTGTCAGAGTGAGGGAAGGACTGTAGGAATGAGGGGAGAAGAGGGTGAATGACTGTAGGAGGGAGTGTCGGACTGCAGGAGGTGAGGGTATTAGGGTGTGTCTGAGTGTAGAACTGAAGGGAGGAGGACATGTCTGACTAGGAGTGAGGGGAGGAGGTGTTTCTGTACGTAGAGGGGAGGAGGGAGTGTCTGTAGGGGGTGAGGGTAGGAGGGGAGTGATGGGAGGAGGGCTTGCCTCACTGTAGGAGAGAGGGGAGAAGAGTGTGACTGACTGTAAAAGGAGGAGAGAAGGGAGTGTCTGCAGGAAGTGAGGAGCGGTGTCTCACTGCAGGAGCGAGGGGAGGAGGGGGTGTCTGACTGTAGGAGGAGGGGTAATCTGACTGGAGGAATGGGGAGGGGATGAGGGTGTCTGACTGTAGGAGTGAAGGGGTGTTTGACTGTAGGAGTGAGTGGAGGAACGGATATCTGACTGTAGGAATGAGGGCGGTGCGGCTGTCTGACTGTAGGAGGTGGTGTCTAACTGTAGGAGTGAGGGAAGGAAAGGTGTATATGTGGGAATGATGGGTGGAGGCATTATCTGACTGAAGGAACTCATGGAGGAGAGGGTATCTGATTGTAGGAGTGTCTGTCTGTAAAGGTAAGGGGAGGAGAGTGTGCCTGACTGTAGGAGTGAGGGGCGGAGGGTGTCTGACTGTTGGAGGAGGGGAGGGGAGGAGGGGATTTCTGACTGCAGGAGTGAGGGGAGGAGGGGTAATCTGACTGTAGTAATGGGGATGTGTTGAGGGTATCTGACTGTAGGAGTGAAGGGGTGTCTGTCGGAGTAAGCAGAATAGGTGGTGTCTGACTGTAGGAGTGAGGGGAGAAGGGGCTGTCTGATTGTAGGAGGAGGTATTGTGACTGTACGAGGGGAGGAGGGTGTGTCTGATTATAGGAGGAGGGGAGGAGTGACTGTCTGTAGGGGAGGAGGGGGTGTCTGACTGCAGGAGTAAAGGGAAGAAAAGTAATCTGACTGTAGGAGGAGGATAGGAGGGAGTGTGTAGGAGATGAGGGGAGAAGGGGGTGTTTGATTGTAGGAGTGATGGGAGGAAAGATGTATCTGACTGTAGGAGTGAGGAGAGGAATGGTGTTCCTGAATGTAGGAGTGAGGGGACGTGCGGTATCTGACTGAGTGAGGGGAGAAAAGGGGTATCTGACCATAGGAGTGAGGGGAAGAGGTGGTATCTGACTGAAGGAGCAAGGGGAGGAAAGATGTGTCTGACTGTAGCAGCTGGGGAGAAAAGGGGTGTCTGACTGCTGGAGTGAGGGGACGAGGGGGTGACTGACTGTAGGAGTGAGGAGAGGAGGGGGTGTCAGTAGGAGGATGGTAGGAGGGAGTGTCTGTAGGAGTTGAAGGGAGGAAGGGTTGTCTGACTGTAGGAGTGAGGGGTAGAGATGGTATCTGACTTAAAGAGTAAAGGGAGGAAAGGCGTGTCATCTGTAGCAGCCAGAGGAGGAAAGGTCTGTCTGACTGTTGGATCAAAGGGAGTACATGGTATTTAAGTGTAGGACTGAGGGAAGAAGAGTTGTCTGACTGTAGGAGTGAAGGGAAGAGTGTGTGTCTGACTGTAGGAATGATGCGAGGAGGTGGAATCTGACTGTAGGCTTGAGGGAGAAGAGGGTGTCTGACTGAGAAGGGGAGGACAGTGTGTGGGAGGTGAGGGGATGAGGGGGTGTCTGACTGTAGGCGTGAAGGGAAGAAAGGCGTATCTGACTGTAGGAGTGAGGGGAGGAGATGGTATGTGACTCTGGAGTGAGGGGAGGTAGGAGGTATCTGTAGAACTGAGTGGAGAAGGGGGTGTCTGACTGAAGGCAGAGCTGAGAAGGGAGTGTCTGCAGGAGTTGATGCGAGAGATGGGTGTTTGACTGCGGGAGTGAGGGGAGGAAAGGCATATCTGACTGTAGGAGTGAGGGGAGAAGGTGGTATCTGACTGTAGGAGGAGTGGATGAAAGGGGAACCTGATTGTTGGAGTGAGGGGAAGGAGGGGAGTCTAATTGTAGGATGAGTGAATGTCGGATTGCAGGAGGTGAAGGGAGGAGGGCTTGTCTGACTGTAGGAGGAAGGAGTGTCCATAGGAGGTGAGGAGAGGAGGGTTATCTGGCTGTAGGAGTGAGGGGTGGAATGGGAATCTAACTGCAGGAGGAGGTAGGAGGGATGTGTCTGTAGGAGTTGAGTGGAGGGGGATGTGTCTGACTGTAGGAGTGATTGGAGAAGCAGATATCTGACTGGGAGGACGGAGTATCTGGAGGTGGTGAGGGGGTTGTCTGACTGTAGGAGTGAGGAGAGGGAAGGGTATCTGACTGTAGGAGTGAGGGGAGGAATGGTGTATCTGAATGTAGGAGTGACAGGAGGAAGTGGCCTCTGACTGATGGAATAAGGGGTATGTGACTAGGATTGAGAGGAGAAGGCGGTATCTGACTGTAGAAGTGAGAGGAGAAGGGTGAGTCTGATTATGGAGGGGGTGTCTGTAGGAGGTGAGGGAAGGAGGGGTGTCTGACTATAGGAGGAGGGTAGGAGGGAATAACCGTAGGAGTGAGGGGAGGAAAGGTGC
This sequence comes from Stegostoma tigrinum, assembly GCF_030684315.1. Classification (NCBI taxonomy): domain Eukaryota; kingdom Metazoa; phylum Chordata; class Chondrichthyes; order Orectolobiformes; family Stegostomatidae; genus Stegostoma; species Stegostoma tigrinum. The sequence goes on from NC_081355.1 coordinate 161,786,180, forward strand.
ATCTGACTGGAGGAGTGAGGGGAGAAGGGAATGTCTGACTGTAGGAGGATGGGAGGAGAGAGTTTCTGTAGGAGGTGAGGGGAGGAGGGGGTGTCTGTGGGAGTGAGGTGTGGAGGTCATGTGTGACTGTAGGAGTGAGGGGAGGAAAGGGGTATCTGACTGTAGGAGTATGGTGAGGAAAGGGGTGTCAGACTCTTGGAGTTAGGGGAGCAGGGAGTCTTGTTGCTGTAGGAGTGAGAGAGAAGAGAGTTGTCCCACTGTAGAAGTGAGGGGATGAGGGGGGTGTCTGACTGTAGTACAACGACAGGTGTCCATGAGAGCTGTTCAGTGGGAGGCGGTTTGATGGCCTCCCGAGCGATGCTGGTGTTTTCAGAGGCAGCAACTGCAGCAACCTGTGAGGCCTGGAGCATGGCTTTCGTTTTCCACATGGAGTAGGCCACCCCCAACAGTGGCGTGGCAAGGACTGGTGTAAGCGGGTCTAGGGCACTCTCGGTGCATAATGTGGGCTGGAAAGCTCAGAGCAGGACTCTAATGGTAGTGTAGCAGCAAAGAAGGAAAAATGAACTTTCTTAAAGGTACCTTTATTTAATTCTGTGAATGGCGCTTATGTACGAGTGATGGTGCACACTTTTCACTGCATTTTGTTATGAATATACATGACAATAATCTACATTCAATTCAGTTCAGGGGTGGGGATAGGAATGTGCCCAGTCTGTTGAAGTTGAATGTGGGTGGGGATAGGAATGTATCCTGTCTGTGGGCGGTTCGGAGTAGGTGCAGATAGGGATGTTTCGGATCTGTGGGAGGTAGAGGAGTGGATGATAAGACCATAAGACATAGGAGTGGAAGTAAGGCCATTTGGCCCATCGAGTCAACTCCGCCATTTAAATATTGGCTGATGGGCATTTCAATTCCACTTCCCTGCACTCTCCCCGTAGCCCTTGATTCCTTGTGAGATCAAGAATTTATCAATCTCTGCCTTGAAGACATTTAATGTCCCGGCTTCCACTGCACTCCATGGCAATGAATTCCACAGGCCCACCACTCTCTGGCTGAATAAATGTCTCCTCATTTCCATATTAAATTTACCCCCTCTAATTCTAAGGCTGTGCCCACGGGTTCTAGTTCCCCCCCAAAAGGAAACAACTTCCCAGCGTCCACCCTTTCTAAGCCATATATTATCTTGTGAGTTTCTATTAGATCTTCCCTCACCCTTCTAAACTCTAATGAATACATCCCAGGATCCTTAGCCGTTCATTGTACATTAAACCTACCATTCCAGGGATCATCCATGTGAATCTCCGCTGGACAAGCTCCAGTGCCAGTATGTCCTTCGTGAGGTGTGGGGCCCAAAATTGGACACGGTATTCTAAATGGGGCCTAACTAGAGCTTTATAAAGTCTCAGGAGGACATCACTGCTTTTATATTCCAACCCTCTTGAGATAAACAACATCGTTACATTTGCGTTCTTAATCACGGACTCTACTTGCATGTTAACTTCTGGAGAATCCTGGACCAACACTCACAGATCCCTTTGTACTTCTGCTTTACGAATTTCCTTACCGCCTCGAAAATAGTCCATGCCTGTATTCTTTTTTCCAAAGTGCAAGACCTTACATTTGCTCACGTTGAATTTCATCAGCCATTTCCTGGAACACACTCCTAAACCGTCTAAATCTTTCTGCAGCGCCCCCCCCCGCCACTTCCTCAGTACTACCTGCCTGTCCACCTATCTTCGTATCATCGGCAATCTTTGCCAGAATGCCCCCTGTCCCTTAAACCGGATCATTAGTATATAAAGTGAACAGCTGCCCCAACACTGAACCCTGCGGGACACTACTTGTCACTGGTTGCCATTCCGAAAAAGAGCCTTTTATCCCAACTCTCTGCCTTCTGTCAGACAGCCAATCCTCAATCCAACCCAGTAGCTCACCTCGAACACCATGGGCCCTCACCTTGCTCAGCAGCCTCCCGTGAGGCACCTTATCAAAGACCTTTTGGAAGTCTAGATAGATAACATCCACTGGATTTCCCTGGTCTAATATACTTGTTACCTCTTCAAAGAATTCTAACAGGTTTGTCAGGCATGACCTCCCCTTACTAAATCCATGCTGACTTGTTCTAATCTGACCCTGCACTTCCAGGAATTTAGAAATCTCATCCTTGACAATGGATTCTATAATTTTATCAACAACTGAGGTTCGGCTAATTGGCCTATAATTTTCCATCTTTTGCCTTGACCCCTTCTTAAACAAGGGGTTTACAACAGCAATTTTCCAATCAGCTGGGACTTTCTCAGACTCCAGTGACTTTAGAAAGATTGCAACCAAAGCCTCCGCTATTTTCTCAGCCACCTCCCTCAGAACTCTAGGACGTAGCCCATCGGGGCCAGGAGATTTATCAATTTTTAGACCTTTTAGCTTTTCTCGCACTTTCTCTTTTGTAATGCCTGCCATACTCCTGATGATAGGGATGTGTCCAGTCTGTGGGAGGTGGGGGGTGGATGCAGAAAGGGATGTGTCCCGTCTGTGGGAGGTGGAGGGTGGGTGCAGAAAGGGATGTGTCCTTTCTGTGGAGGGTGGGTACGGATAGAGATATATGCAATCTGTGCGAGGTTAGGGGTAGGTGGATTGTCATTGTGTCCAGTCGGTGGGAGGTTGGTGCTGTGTGAACAAAGAACAGAAAATTACAGCACGAGAACAGGTGCTTCGGCCCTCCAAGCCTGCGCTGATCGAGATGCTCTGTCTAAACCTGTCATCTGTTTTTTCAAGGTCTGTATCCCTTTGCCCCCTGCCCATCCATGTACCTGTCCAGATACATCTTAAAAGACACTATCGTGTCTGCCTCTACCACCTCTGCTGGCAACGCATTCCAAGCAGCCAACACCCTCTGTGTAAAGAACTTTCCACGCATATCTCCCATAAACTTTCCTCCTCTCACTTTGAACTCATGACCCCTAGTAATTGAGTTCCCACTCTGAAAAAAAGCTTCTTGCTATCCACCTTGTCCATACCCCTCATGATTTTGTAGACAAAATTGTGGGAACGTTGGTGGTGATCTTTCAAGAATCACTGCCAGGGAAGTTCGCAGAAGACTGGAAAGGGCGACTATAATATCCATGGTAAAGAAGGGAGAGAGGTAGAAGTCAGGAAGTTATGGACCAGTTAGCCTGACATCAGTCATTGGTAAGATTTTAGAGCCCATTATTTGTGATGAATTTGCAGAATACGTGGAAGTGCATCGATTGAGTCAGCATGGCTTCGTCAAGGGATGGTCCTGCCTGACATAGAACATTACAGCACAGTATAGGCCCTTCGGCCCTCGATGTTGTGCCGACCTGCCGTACCAATCTGAAGCCCATCTGACCTACACTATTCCATGTACGTCCATAATCTTGTCCACTGACGACTTAAATGTTCTTAAAGTTGGCGAATCTACTACCGTTGCAGGCAAAGCATTCCATTCCCTTACTACTCTCTGAGTAAAGAAACTACCTCTGACATCTGTCCTATATCTTTCACCCCTCAGTTTAAAGCTATGCCCCCTTGTGCTCACTGTCACCATCCTAGGAAAAAGGCTCTGCCTATCCACCCTATCTAACCCTCTTTATCTTATATGTCTCAGTTAAGTCACCTCTCAACCTTCTTCTCTCTAACGAAAACAGCCTCAAGTCCCTCAGCCTTTCCTCGTAAGACCTTCCCTCCATACCAGGCAACATTCTAGTAAATCTACTCTGCACCCTTTCCAAAGCTTCCACATCCTTCTTATAATGCAGTGACCAGAACTGTACACAATACTCCAAGTGCGGCCGCACCAGAGTTTTGTACAGCTGCAGCATAACATCGTGGTTCCGGAACTCGATCCCTCTATTAATAAAAGCTAAAACACTGTATGCCTTCTTAACAGCCCTGTCAACCTGGGTGGCAACTTTCAATGGTCTGTGTACATGGACATCGAGATCTTTCTGCTCATCTACACTACCAAAAATCTTACCATTAGCCCAGTACTTTGCATTCCGGTTACTCCTACCGAAGTGCATCACCTCACACTTGTCCCCATTAAACTCCAACTCCATCTGTTAGAATTACTTGAGGAGGTAACTAGCAAGTTAGATGAGAGGGTTTTGTCCTGAATGCTGCTCCTTTGATGCTGTTTGAACTGCTGCGCTTTTCCAGCCTCACATCTATCAACTGTGGCTTCCAGCATCTGCCGTCTTTATCATCGCCAAGTTAGACAAAGGAGAGCCAGTGAATGTGAGCTTTTTGGATTTCCAGAAGACCTTTTAGAATTGCCTAATAGGATGCTGCTAAGTACGTTAGGGGCAAGGTACTGGCATGGATAGAGGATTGGCTGGCAGAAGGCAGACTGTCGGGAGAGAGGGATCGTTTTCAAGATGGAAGATTTTGACTGGAGGAGATCCACAGGGGTCTGTATTGGGGCCACAATTAATCATACTACATGTTAATGAGCTGGACAAAGGAACTGTTGGCATTGTTGCTAAGTTTGCAGATGGCATAAAGATAGGTGGAAGGACAGGTAGTTTTGAGGAAGTGGGGAGGCTGCAGAAGAACTTAGCAAGATGAGGTGAGTGGGAAAAGAAGTGGCAGATGGAATACAGTTTTTGAAAGTGTGAGGATATGCACTTTGGTAGGAAGAATAGAGGTGAAGACTATTTTCTCAATGGAGAAAGGCTTCAGAAATCCATAGCACAAAGGGATTCTTTTAAAGTTCACATGCAGGTTCAGTTTTCTCCACTGACGCTGGATCAAATTCCATGAAGTTCCCTTCCAAAGGGCATTGTAGATGACACTACAGCATGTGGACTGTAGTGGTTTAAGGAAGCAGGTAACTGAAGCGATTGTAACAAGGTTAGCAGGGTGGACCTCATAGAATATGAGTTCCCTGACTGGAGCTGTTAACCTGGGAGCTCTGGCTGACAGATATAAAAAGGAGAGAGATAATGGGAACTGCAGATGCTGGAGATTCCAAGATAATAAAATGTGAGGCTGGATGAACACAGCAGGCCAAGCAGCATCTCAGGAGCACAAAAGCTGACGTTTCGGGCCTAGACCCTTCATCAGAGAGGTCTCTGATGAAGGGTCTAGGCCCGAAACGTCAGCTTTTGTGCTCCTGAGATGCTGCTTGGCCTGCTGTGTTCATCCAGCCTCACATTTTATTATCTAGATATAAAAAGGAGCTTGATTCATCCTGTTCATTCTGGGAGGTGGCTCTGAAGGAGCTGGATCAGTCCAAAGAACTCTCCATGTGTAAATGAAGGGCGACTTGGTGATGGGATATTGGCCTTTGTGGAATTATTTCAGTAGTAGTGAGTGTTGGATTTTTAAACAAATGGTAAACCGTTTCTCACAGCTGGATAAATACCCAATCCCTCACATAGAGGATCTATACACACAGCTGGCAGGGGTCTTCTTTCACGAAGCTGGACATGGGACATACGTACCTGCATCTGCAGTTAGATGAGTATTCCCAGAAGTTTGTTTCAATTAATACCCATAAAGGTTTGTACCAATATATGAGACTGTCCTTTGGGGTATCAACAGCCTGTGTGATTTTCCAGTGGACAATAGAGAATATTTTACAAAGTCTGTTCCAGGTCACCGTTTATCGAGATGACATGCTAATAACAGGAAAGTTAATAAATACCTCTCAGAGAACTTGAACATAGTTTTTAGTCAGAGATAACAAAGTATGGAGCTGGATGAACACAGCAGGCCAAGCAGCTTCTTAGGAGAACTGGCTGAACTTCACCCAGGTCATCCAGGGACCTCCAAACTGAAGATGTTAGTGAGAAATTATGTCTGGGAGGGCTAGGATTGGATGCAGACACAGCTGTGTTGGTGGGTCAGTACCCAGAGTGTTCCCCCACACTCGTGGGAGTGGTTGGGTAAACCGAGGACTCAAGTTGTAATTGACTATGCGGGTCCTTTCAAAGAACAAAGAAGATTACAGCAAAAGAACAGGCCCTTCAGCCCTCCAAGCCTGCATTGATCTAGATCCTCTATCTAAACCTGTTGGCTATTTTCCAAGGATCTGTATCTCTTTGCTCCCTGTCCATTCATGTATCTGTCTAGAAACATCTTAAATGGCACTATCGTGCCCGCCTCTACCACCTCCGCTGGCAATGCGTTCCAGGCACCCACCACCCTCTGCGTAAAGAACTTTCCATGCATATCTCCCTTAAACTTTTCCCCTCTCACCTTGAAATCGTGACCCCTAGTAATTGAGTCCCCTACTCTGGGAAAAAGCTTCTTGCTAACCCTGTCTATACCCCTCATGATTTTGTAGGCCTCAATCAGGTCCCCCTCAACCTCTGTCTTTCTAATGTAAATAATCCTAATCTACTCAACCTCTCTTCATAGCTAGCACCGTCCATACCAGGCAACATCCTGGTGAACCTCCTCTGCACCCTCTCCAAAGCATCCACATTCTTTTGGTAATGTGGCGACCAGAACTGTACACATTATTCCAAATGTGGTCGAACCAAACTCCTACTCAATGTAACATGACCTGCCAACTCTTGTACTTAATAGCCCGTCCAATGAATGAAAGCATGCCGTAAGCCTTCTTTCATGGCCTGAATATTTGTAGACATTCTGGACACGATGCCCACTTAGTGACTGGACATGCATGGAATTTATTAGTCAAACAGCGAGACAATGGTAGAAAATCTGTGCCCATCTTTTGCAACATGCAGACTAGTAAAAGTGTTGGTCACAGATAACGGACCATCATTTACCAGCAGGGAATTTGAGTATTTCCTCAAGTCGAATGGTATTCGTCATACAGGGACAGCTCCATACTACCCATTGTCCAAAGGCCTGGCAGAAAGAGTAGTTCAAACTTTGAAGCCAGGCTTAGGGAGGAAGCCTACAGTTTTACTAGGTACCAAACTGTCCCAGTTCCTATTTGTTAATTGGAGCACTCCTCATGCGACTACAGGGATCACTGCAGCACAGTTACTAAGGAGGAGAAGACTCTGCACCATGTTAAACCTGATCTTCCTGGACTTGGGTGGGGGGATGAAACGGTGTCAGGAATCCTAATGTCGGACACAAGGCTCTGTTAACTGGGAAAGAAAAGAGGAGAACATGCTCTCATCTACCGCAATAGAGTGGAGGCGGTGAGGGTGGGGAGCGCTGAGTTCCTGGGAGTGACGGTAACTGACAACCTGTCCTGAACTTCCCACATAGATGCTACTTCAAGAAAGAACAACAATTGCCACTTCTTCCTCAGGTTGCTCAGGAAGTTTGGTATGTCCACAAGGACATCCACCAACTTTTACAGATCCACCATTTTGTTGCAAAACAGCCTGGTATGGCTACTGCTGTGCCCAGGACCCTAAGAAACTACACAAAATTGTGCGCGCAGCCCAGAACATCACAGAATAGTGATAGCCATGAGGACCGTCAAAGGATACAGCAGGATATAGATCGGTTGGTGACTTGGGCAGAGAGATGGCAGATGGGGTCTAAAATGTGAGGTAATGCATTTTGGAAAGTCTAATCCAGATGGAAAATATACAGTAAATGGCAGAGCCCTGAAGAGTACTGACAGGCCGAGAGATCTGGGTGTACAGGTATAGAGGTCATTGAAAGTAGTAATGCAAGTGGAAAAGGTAGTTAACAAGGCATCTGGCATGCTTGTCTTCTTTGGCCGTAGCATTGAGCTTAAAAACTGGCAGGTAATGTTGTAGCTTGGTTAGACTGCATTTGGAATATTGTGTTCAGTTCTGGTCGCCACACTACCAGAAGGATGTGGTGGCTTTGGAGAGGGTACAGAAAAGATTTATCAGGATGTTGCGTGGTATGGAAGGCATTAGCTATGAGGAGAGGTTAGAGAAACTTGTGTTGTTCTCACTGGAACAATAGAAGTTGAGGGGGAATATGAATAGAGGGATATGGTCCCTGGAAGGGTAAGGGGTATTATTTATGATGAGCAGCATGTAATTGCAGGCTTGGAGGGCCGAAGGGCCAGTTCCTGTACTGTAACTTTCTTTGGTCTAGAATTTTTAATTTTTTTTAATTCATTTACAGATGAGGAAAATTGCTAGGCAGCATTTATTGCCCATTCCTAATTGCACAGAGGACAGCTAAGAGTCTACCATTTGCTGTAGATCTGGAGTCACATGTAGGCCAGACCAGGTAAGGATGGCAGTTTCCTTCCCTAAAGGGCATTAGTGAACCAGATGGGTTTGGACAACAATTGACGATGGATTCATGGTCAACATTAGACCTTATTTTCAATTCAAATTCCACCATCTACCATTGCAGGATTCAAACCCAGATCCCCTGACATTATCTGGGTCTATGGATTAACAGTCTAGCAATAATACCATTAGGCCATTGCCTCCCCCTAAGCTAATGTTCCATCCTCTTTACATGGCCCATTGTCAGGGAAAGGCAGCCAACATCATCAAAGACCCATTGTACCCTGGGAATGCTCACCTACTTCAGGTTAGGCATCCCTGGAAGAGGCTTTGCAGTGAGGTTAAAATTGTATGAGTGATAATGGGAACTGCAGATGCTGGAGAATCCAAGATAACAAAGTGTGGAGCTGGACGAACACAGCAGGCCAAGCAGCATCTCCTGAGAGATAATGGGAACTGCAGATGCTGGAGATTCCAAGATAATAAAATGTGAGGCTGGATGAACACAGCAGGCCAAGCAGCATCTCAGGAGCACAAAAGCTGACGTTTCGGGCCTAGACCCTTCATCAGAGAGGGGGATGGGGGGAGGGAACTGGAATAAATAGGGAGAGAGGGGGAGGCGGACCGAAGATGGAGAGTAAAGAAGATAGGTGGAGAGGGTGTAGGTGGGGAGGTAGGGAGGGGATAGGTCACGGAGGTGGGATGAGGTTAGTAGGTAGCTGGGGGTGCGGCTTGGGGTGGGAGGAAGGGATGGGTGAGAGGAAGAACCGGTTAGGGAGGCAGAGACAGGTTGGACTGGTTTTGGGATGCAGTGGGTGGGGGGGAAGAGCTGGGCTGGTTGTGTGGTGCAGTGGGGGGAGGGGATGAACTGGGCTGGTTTAGGGATGCAGTAGGGGAAGGGGAGATTTTGAAACTGGTGAAGTCCACATTGATACCATATGGCTGCAGGGTTCCCAGGCGGAATATGAGTTGCTGTTCCTGCAGCCTTCGGGTGGCATCATTGTGGCAGTGCAGGAGGCCCATGATGGACATGTCATCAAGAGAATGGGAGGGGGAGTGGAAATGGTTTGCGACTGGGACCTGTCTCTGCCTCCCTAACCGGTTCTTCCTCTCACCCATCCCTTCCTCCCACCCCAAGCCGCACCCCCAGCTACCTACTAACCTCATCCCACCTCCGTGACCTGTCCGTCTTCCCTGGACTGACCTATCCCCTCCCTACCTCCCCACCTACACCCTCTCCACCTATCTTCTTTACTCTCCATCTTCGGTCCGCCTCCCCCTCTCTCCCTATTTATTCCAGTTCCCTCCCCCCATCCCCCTCTCTGATGAAGGGTCTAGGCCCGAAACGTCAGCTTTTGTGCTCCTGAGATGCTGCTTGGCCTGCTGTGTTCATCCAGCCTCACATTTTATTATCTTAGCATCTCCTGAGATGCTGCTTGGCCTGCTGTGTTCATCCAGCTCCACACTTTATCTTTGAAGCAAAATGTGCCCAGCTCCTTGCCTGCTTCTCTGACTGTTCCGGAACCTGTGGATTCTCCCTTTCTGTCAGGTATTGAAGGTACCTTGGAATCTGAGATGGACACAGTGTATCTCAATTCCTTTGCTGCTTGATGAAGTGAATAAATTTCTTCCATGATGCTCTGGGCATAAGAGGCAAGTTACTGTGTGTTACATGTTGCCTGTATCAGAGACAGAGTCGGAGGAACCTGACGCGGTGCTAAAGTGCCCCTGGAGGAGCGACAGAAAAAGAACTGACCTATGTGCTGTGACTCAGAAGGGGCGGGATATAGTGATTATAACAAGGTCAGCCAGGTGGGCCTCATTGAATATAAGTTCCCTGATTGAGACTGTTAACTGATAGATGCAAACTGGAGTATCAGAGGCTCTGTTCACTCTGAGAGCTGGCTCTGAGGGAGCTGGATCAGTGTCAAGGATTCTCCGCGTGTAAATATTGGGTGACTGGGTGACAGGATATTGGCCTCTGTGGAGTTATTTCACTCACCACCACCTTTTCAAGGCCATCCTGGGATGGACAATAAATGCTGGTCAGTCAGTGACGCCTAAATCCCATAAGTGAACACAAAAATCAAGAAAACTGAGCAGATCAGACCACCTGTTGATGGAACCATAGCCAGTTTTCCAGGTAAGTGTCCTTTCAGCAGAACAGACCATTGTTATTTTGTCCATTCACACCTTCCCCCGGAAATCTGGGCTTTCTCTCCTTCCTTATGCTGAAGGCCCCCCGAAGGCTACATTTGTCATCACCGTATGATTCTGGGCTCAGTGATCATCCTTATGCTACATTAGACAGCACATAAATAGGAGACCTAATTGGGCAAAACATTCAAATGCATAATAAAGTTGATGAAGATGACAGTCAGTTGTTTCCCTTGGCTGGACACAATGAATTAGCTGCTCTCAATCATCAATAACCATGTCCATCCTGTTGTTTGGGGAGTCGCTGGCTTTTTAGCAGTTCCTGTAAGTCTTCTGTCCCTGAGCATGAATTTTAAACATGGCAAACTGAGAGAATGGTAAGATAGTTGGACCCTGGTGTTCTTGGCACGGGGGGAGGGTGCAGATGAGGAACTCAGCAAAGGTGGCAGCAGTGCAGGCCCTCTTCCACCCTCTGCCTTGGGACCATTAGTTGAAATTACTGACAGGGGGCTGGTTGACACTTGAAAGGATTCCACTTCTCCTGCTATGGATTGCTATGGGAACATGGGGAGAAGACAGCGGCATCGATGGGGAATCTGACACCAATTATTTTACCTCATTTTCTTGGATATGGCTGATTCGGTTGAGTTTCTGGTCAATGGTAAACCCTGGGAAGCTGATAGTGAGGAAATCAGTGATGGTAACACGATTGAATATCAAGGGGTGATGGTTAGATTGTCTCTTATTGGCGATGGTCTTTCCTTGGTATTTGTGTGGCACAAATTGCTACCTTATCAGCACAAGTCAAGACATTGCCCAGATTGCATTGCATATGAACATGGACTGTTTCAGTATCTGAGGAATCATGAATTCATAGATATATACAGAGCAGAAAAGGCCCTTTGATTCACCATGCCTGTACCAACATAATGACCATTAAAAGTGCACTGGTCCCAGTTTCCTGCACTTGTCCAATATCTTGAATGTTATGATACTTAAATGCTCATCCATATATTTTTTAAAGGTTGTAAGTTTTTTGGGCCCCACTACCTTCCCAGGTAGCGCATTTCCGATTCTCACCAATCACTGTGTGAGAAAGATTTTTTCCCAAATCCCCACGTATATAATCCTCATAATCTTAGACACCTCAATCGTGTCTCCCCTCTGTCTTCTCTGCTCAAGAGAAAACAATCTAAGACTATCTATCTCCTTAATCTCTTTATCCCAGGCAACATCCTGGTAAACCTCCTCTGCACCCCCTGTAGTGCTAACACATCCTTCCTGTAATGAGGTGACCAGAACTGTACACAGTACCCAGCTGTGGCCTAACCAATGCTCTGTCCGACTCCCACATTACCTGCTTGCTCTTATACTCAATTGTGGAATCATCGGCGAATATCCCCACTTCTGACCTTACGATGGAGTGAAGGTCATTGAAGAAACAGCTGAAGATGTAGTAGAACTGGCACCTCTTGGGAGGTACGTGACATCTTTTAATGTGTGGAGGCTGGTGTACAGACAGCAACCACACAGACCTTGGCACATAGGGGTTGAAGACATGCAGATAGGCATGGAGACCGAGACGCCTGGCAGCCTTTCTCCGTTGCTGCCTTCATTAGCTTTCTCAGCTGTTTTCATTCTCTAATTTAAGTTTAGCCATCTTCTTCCGCCTGCTCCACCACTGTGGTCTTCATGGATCGCATTTTGTTTGGAACCTCCTCCTTGACCTTACTGTCATGGGTGACCTTTAGAAGGTTGAGGGGAGATCTAATAGAAACTTACAAGATAATGCATGGCTTAGAAAGGGTGGACGCTGGGAAGTTGTTTACGTTAGATGGGGAGACTAGGACCCATGGGCACAGCCTTAGAATTAAAGGGGGTAATTTTAGAATGGAAATGATTGTTTACGTTAGATGGGGAGACTAGGACCCATGGGCACAGCCTTAGAATTAAAGGGGGTAATTTTAGAATGGAAATGAGACATTTATTCAGCCAGAGAGTGGTAAGCCTGTGGAATTCATTGCCACAGAGTGCAGTGGAGGCTGGGACGTTAAATGCCTTCAAGGCAGGGATCGACAAATTCTTGATCTCACAAGGAATCAAGGGCTATGGGGAGAGTGCAGGGAAGTGGAGTTGAAATGCCCATCAGCCATGATTATATGGCGGAGTGGACTCAATGGGCCAAATGGCCTTACTTCCAATCCTATGTCTTATGGTCTTATAGACAGTTTAGGTATCAGGCTCTGACGTATGCACAAGCTTCTCTATCATATCAAGGTGACAATCTTGGAGAAGAGCTGAAGATGGGTGGGCCTAGGAAACTACCCAGAGGAGCTCCTGCAGAGATATCCTGGAGCAGAGATGACTGATCTCCAATTACCTTTTTGTGCCTTTTTGGTCACAATGGATTGCCAGAGACCAATTTGCATTGGTGAGTGGTGTGCGCAGCAGGTGCCCACGGACTGTACTTGGATTGGAATTGCTTGTTGCAGGTCATAGTTGACTCCAGTCTATACTAGGGTCTATCAACATTGGGAATGTGGACAATGAAGAGTGGATCACACTCCACGTATTCCAGAATTAATTCAGCAATTATCCCAAACAAACTGCATCCTCAGCCAAACTTAGATTGCCCAGATCAGCATTTCAGCAACCCATGAAAGTGTCTAATCAGCAATTAGAAAGGTCAATTCCTTGAGGCTGGATTTAGGAAAGCACACCAGAAGTAAACACGTTGGGACTAGCACTGATGCAATTCCAAACGTTGGTATTGCCTGAGGTCCTGTATACACACACTAAACTGATTTTGTTTATGCAGCCCACACCTTGTACCAGCTCAGACTTGATTTTTGGAAGGGTGCGGTTGGTGAATTCCTGCAGAGCATCTTGTAGATCGTACACACTGCTGCTGCTGAGCATCAGTGGTGGAGGGAGTGGATACTGAGAAGATTTGTAGCTCAGGTTGAGGTTCTGGATTTGAGTTTGCGGGACATCACACCAGCGCTTCACCTCACTGATGATGTTACCTAGAATGGTGACAAAACGTCTGAAAACGAACCTTCCAGCTCAGCGAGCAAACTCATATCCAGGAGTGGATACTTTTGGATGTAGTGTCAATCAAGTGGGCTGCTTTGTCCAGGATGGTGTCAAGCTTCTTGAGCATTGTTGGGGCTGCACCCATCCAAGCAAATGGGGAGCATTCCATCACACTCCTGACTTGTGCCTTGTAGATGGTGGACAGGCTTTGGGGAGTTAGGAGGTGAGTTACTCACAAGCTTCCTCGGATTCCTACCTTCTGACCTGCTGTTTTAGACTCAGCAATTATATGGCTAGTCCAGTTGAGTTTCTGGTTGGATGATCATGGTTGGTTATGGATGGTGCTGATCATTGAGTAATTGTGACATTAGATTTGAAGATACAGGCAGCCCGAAGATCGTGAGGCAGTGCCTGAGACCCAGCTCAAGGATGTGTAAGATAGATGTTAGCCATGAGAAATATGGGATAGGGGAATGGGTCTGTGTGTGATGGTCTTTGAAGGACCAGTGTAGACTTGTGGGCCACATAGCCTGTTTCCAGGTTGTAGGGAATCTATGGATTTTATGGAAGTCAGGAAAATAAGAAATAAAGTTAAAAAGATAGACATTACAGCCTTTCTATAAGGCCATCAATGTGGTCTGAGTGGGCTCCACCAATTCCTAATCAGTAGCCATCTTCGCTCTAAGTCCACTAGATGTGTCCCTGCTTCAGGTCACTGGCCATCCCCACTCCGTCCCAGGCCATTGACCATCCCCACTCCGTCCCAGGCCATTTGCCATCCCAACTCCATCCCAGGCTGTTGGCCATCCCCCACTCTGTCCCAGACCGCTGGCCATCCTAATTCTATCCCAGACCTCTGGCCACCCCACACTCAGTCCCACACTGCAGGCCATCCCATTCTGTCACAGACTGCTGGCCACCCCCCACTTCGTCCCAGGCCATTGACCATCCCCACTCCATCCCAGACCCCTGGCCACCCCGCCACTCTGTTCTAAGCTGCTGGCCATCCCCACTCCATTCCCAGACCGCTGACCATCTCCACTCCATCCCAGACCCCTGGCCACCCCCACTTCATCCGAGACCGCCGACCACCCCCACTCCATCCCAGACCGCTGGCCATCCGCACTCCACCCCAGACCGCTGGCCATCCCCCCACTCTATTCCTGGCTGCTGGCCATACCTGTTTTGGTCCAGGCCTACTGGTAATTGGCTAGGATGGAATTGTCCTGCTTTTGTTTACAGAACTTGGATCCCAGAGGACTGGAAAATCGGTGACGCGACACCGCTGTTTAAAAAGGGAGCAAGACAAAATACGGAAAATTACAGGCCGATTAGCCTAACCTCAGGAGGGACAGGTGGTACTGAGGAGGTGGGGAAGCTGCAGAAGGATTTGGACAGGTTAGGAGAGTGGGCAAAGAAGTGGCAGATGGAGTATAATGTGGGAAAGTGTGAGGTCATACATTTTGGTAAGAAGAATAAAAGCATGGAATATTTTCTAAATGGGGAGAAAATTCAGAAGTTTGAAGTGTAAAGAGACTTGGGAGTTCTAGCCCAGGATGCTCTCAAGGTAAACTTGCAGGTTGCATCGGTAGCCAGGAAGACAAATGCAATGTTGGTATTTATTTTGAGAGGACTTGAATGTACAAACAGGGATGTACTACTGAGGCTTTGTAAGGCTCTGGTCAGGCCACATTTGGAGTATTATGGGCAGTTTTGGGCCCCATATCTCAGGAAGGATATACTGGCCCTGGAGCAGATTCAGAGGAGGTTCACGAGAATGGTCCCGGGAATGGAAAGCTTAACATATGAGGAACATTTGAGGACTCTGGGACTATACTCATTGGAATTTAGAAGGAGGAGGGGGTATCTCATTGAAACTTACAGAACACTGATTGGCCTGGACAGACTCGATGTTGGGAAGATGCTTCCATTGTTAGGAGAGACTGGGATGTGAGGACACATCCTTAGAGTAAAGGGAAGATCTTTTAGAACAGAGATAAGGAGAAACCTCTTCAGCCAAAGAATGGTGAATCTGTGGAATTCACTGCCACAGAAGGCTATGGAGGCCAGGTCATTGAGTACATTTAAGAGTGAGATTGATAGTTTCATGATTATCAAAGGGATCAACGGTTACAGGAAGAAAGCAGGAGAATGAAGTTGAGGAATTTATCAGCCATGATTGAAAAGCAGAGCAGACTTGATGGGCCGAATGGCCTAATTTCTGCTGTTATGTCTTACTGTGTTATTTTTGGGCAATTTTCCACATTGTCGGGTAAATGCCAATTTTGTAACTGTACTGGAACAGCTTGGCTAGGGGAGCAGCATGTTCAGGAGCACAAGTCTTCGGTACTATTGCCGGAATTTTGTCAGGTCCCATAGCCTTTGCAGTATCCAGTGTTTCCAACCTCCAACCATTTCATGATATCACAAATTGCCTAATGATTGGAAACGAAAGCAGAAGTTGCTATAAAAGCTCAGCAGGTCTGGCAGCATCTGTAGAGAAAAATCAGAGTTGATGTTAGTTTTGAGGAGTGTCACTGCACCTGAAACATTAACTCTGTTTTCTCTGCACAGATGCTGCCACACCCACTGAGCTTTTCCAGCAACTTCTGTTTCTGTTTCTGATTTCCAGCATCTGCAGTTCTTTTGATTTCTGTTTTGTCTGAAGATTGACCTGTGTGATGTTGTGGACCTCTGGCAGAGGCTGAGGTGTTGGGACCTTGCTGTTTGTGGTTTATGTAAATGATTGGTGTGGTGGTAAATTGTGAGGAAGAGTGTTAGATTACAAAAGGCTATGGATGGGCTGGTCAGATGGGCCGGTCAGTATCCAATGGGATTCAGTCTGGATAAATGTGAGGTGATGATGCACGTGGGCAGGACAAACAAGGCAAGGGAACACATGATGAACAGCAGGACCCTGATGTGTATGTCCATGATAGCTTAAAGACAGGGAAATATAATGGTGAAGAAGGCATAAAACATATTTGTCTCTATTAGCTGAGGCACAGAGTTTAACAGCAAGAAATTTTGCTGGAACTGTATTGTTATAGACCAGACCAGATCCCCCCAAAGTATATGACAGAGACAGCCTAGACTCTAACTTTTATATTTTTTACAAAGCAAGTACAAGGCGCTGAGTTCCAGATGTGATTCAACTGGTCCACCACTAAGCTTTAATCAAAACACAGTTCATCCTTTCAAAGATGTAGGAGCAACAGGGTGGTGGTGATGAGAGATTTTAATTTTCCCAGCATTGACTGGGATTCACTTAGTGTTAAGGGTTTAGATGGAACATACAGGAGGGTTTTCTAGGGCAGTATATAAATAGTCCAACTCAGGAAGGGGTCATACTGAATCTGGTGTTGGGGATTGAGTCCGGGGTCAGGTGGTTGAAGTTTCAGTAGGAGATTACTTTGGGAATAGTGATCACAATTCCGTAAGGTTTAGAATACTGATGGACAAGGATGAGAGTGATCCTAAAGAAAGAGTGCTAACCTGGGAGAAGGCCAACTGTAGCAAAATTCAGCTAGAGCTGGGGAACATGGATTGGCAGCAGCTGTTTGAGGGTAAATCCACATTTGATATGTGGGAGGCTTTTAAAGAGATGTTGATTAGTATGCAGGAGAGACATGTTCCTGTGAAAATGAGGGATAGAGAGGGCAAGATTAGGGAGCCATGGACGACAGGTGAAATTGTGAAAATAGCAAAGAGGAAAAAGGAGGCATACATAACATCTAGGTGATTGAAAACAGACAAAGCTTTGGAAGAATATCGGGAAAGTAGGACCAATCTGAAATGAGGAATTAAGAGGGCTAGAAGGAGTCATGAAATATCTTTAGCAAACCGGGTGAAGGAAAATCCCAAAGCCTTTTATTCATACATAAGGAGCAAGAGGGTAACGAGAGAAAGGGTTGGCCTACTCAAGGACAAAGAAGTGAAGTTACGTGAGGAGTCAGAGAAAATGACTGAGATTCTTAATGAGTACTTTGTGTCGGTATTCACTGAGGAGAGGGACATGACGGATGTTGAGGTTAGGGATAGATGTTTGATTACTCTAGGTCAAGTCGGGATAAGTAGGGGGAAGTGTTAGGTATTCCAAAAGGCATTAGGGTAGACAAGTTCCCAGATCCGGATGGGATCTATCCCAGATTACTGAGGGAAGTGAGAGAGGAAATAGCTGGGGCCTTAACAGGTATCTTTGCAGCATCCTTGAGCACAGGAGATGTCCTGGAGGACTGGAGAATTGCTAATGTTGTCCCCTTGTTTAAGGAGGGTAGCAAGGATAACCCAGGTAATTATAGACGGGTGTGCCTGACGTCAGTCGTAGGGAAGCTACTGGAGAAGATACTTAGGGATAGGATCTATTTACATTTGGAAGAAAATGGGTTTATTAGTGATAGGCAGCCTGGTTCTGTGCAGGGAAGGTCATGTCTTAACAACTTGATAGAATTCTTTGAGGAAGTGACAAAGTTGATTGATGAGGGAAGGGCTGTAGATGTCATATAGTCACTTCAGTAAGGTGTTTGATAAGGTTCCCCATGGTAGGCTAATGGAGAAAGTGAAGTTGCATGGGGTCCAGGGTGTACTAGCTAGATAGATAGAAAACTGGCTCGGCAACAGGAGACAGAGAGTTGTACTGGAAAGGAGTTTCTCAAAATGGAGAACTGTGACCAGTGGTGTTCCACAGGGATCTGTACTGGGACCACTGTTGTTTGTGATGTACATGAATGACCTGGAGGAAGGTTCAGATGATCTGATTAGCAAGTTTGCAGATGACACTAAGATTGGTGGAAAAGCAGATAGTGAAGGGGACTGTCGGAGAATGCAGGAGAGAAGAGATAGATTGGAAAGCTAGGCGGAGAAATGGCAGATGGAGTTCAATCCAGGCAAATGCGAGGTGATGCATTTTGGGAGATCCAATTCAAGAGCGAAATATGTGGTAAATAGAAAAGCCCTGGGGAAAACTGATGCACAGAGAGATCTGGATGTTCAAGTCCATTGTATCCTAAGGTGACAATGCAGGTCGATAGAGTGGTCAAGAAGACATACGGCATGCTGTCATTCATTGGATGGGGTATTGATTATAAGAGTTTGCAGGTCATGTTACAGTTGTATTGGACTTTGGTTCGACACATTTAGAATACTTTGTACAGTTCTGGTCACCACATTAACAAATGGATGCAGTGGATGCTTTGGAGAGGGTGCAGAGGTACACCAGGGTGTTGCCTGGTATGGAGGGTGCTAGCTAAGAAGAGAAGTTGAGTAGATTAGGATTATTTACATTAGATAGATGGAGTTTGAGGGGGGACCTGATTGAGGTCTACAAAATCATGAGAGGTATAGACAGGATGGATAGCTAGAAGCTTTTTTCTCAGAGCAGGGGACTCAATTACTAGGGGTCATGAGTTCAAAGTGAGAGGAGGCAAGTTTAAGGGAGATATGCGTGGAAAGTTCTTTAAGCAGAGGGTGGCGGGTGCCTGGAACACGTTGCCACTGGAGGTGGTAGAGGCAGGCACGACAGTGTGTTTTAAGATGTATCTAGACAGATACTTGAAAGGTCAGGGAGCAGAGGGATACAGATCCATGGAAAATAGCCGACGGGTTTACATGGAGGATCTTGATCGGCGCGGGCTTGGAGGGCTTAAGGGCCTGTTCGTGTGCTGTTATTTTCTTTGTTCTCTGTTCTCATATCAATAAAGTACAACAAAAAGAAGAGTTGGCCCAACTGTACTCAATTGAAATAACTAACAAGGTAATGTATAATTGAACCACTAATTATTTACTGTTCCAAGATAGGCACCACATCTCATAAACAAGCCAATGTCAAAAGCAATTCAGCAACACAGTTATGATTTTCCCATGCTGTCTTTCTCTGGTCCAACGGAAAGAAACACTGAAAGAAACCTACTCCTTTTGATTTTTTAGAGGAAGTCTCTCACTTTAGCTGCAGAGACCTCACATTTCAGTTCCCACTTTAGGTACATTTAAGTCGTGATTGGATAAGCATATGGACGTACATGGAATAGTGTAGGTTAGATGGGCTTGAGATTGGTATGACAGGTCGGCACAACATTGACGGCCAAAGGGCCTGTACTGTGCTGTAATGTTCTATGTTCTATGTTTAAATGCACTTAAAGTTGGCAAATCTACTACCGTTGCAGGCAAAGCGTCCCATTCCCTTACTACTCTCTGAGTAAAGAAACTATCTCTGACATCTGTCCTATATCTTTCACCCCTCAATTTAAAGCTATGCCCCCTAATGCTTGCCGTCACCATCCCAGGAAAAAGGCTCTCACTATCCACCCTATCTAACCCTCTGATTATTTTATATGTCTCAATTAAGTCACCTCTCAACCTTCTTCTCTCTAACGAAAACAGCCTCAAGTCCCTCAGCCTTTCCTCATAAGAACTTCCCTCCATACCAGGCAACATCCTAGTAAATCTCCTCTGCACCCTTTCCGAAGCTTCCACATCCTTCTTATAATGCGGTGACCAGAACTATACGCAATACTCCAAGTGTGGCTGCACCAGAGTTTTGTACAGCTGCAGCATAACCTCTTGGTTCCGGAACTCGATTCCTCTATTAATAAAAGCTAAAACACTGTATGCCTTCTTAACAGCCCTGTCAACCTGGCTGGCAACTTTCAATGATCTGTGTACATGGACACCGAGATCTCTCTGCTCATCTACACTACCAAGAATCTTACCATTAGCCCAGTACTTTTGCCTTCCGATTACTCCTGCCAAAGTGCATCACCTCACACCTCTCTGCATTAAATTCCATTTGCCACCTCAAAGCCCAGCTCTGCAGCTTATCTATGTCTCTGTGCAACCTACAGCATTTTTCATCACTACCCACAACTCCACTGACCTTAGTGTCGTCTGCAAATTTACTAACCCATCCTTCTACGCTCTCATCCAGGTCATTTATAAAAATGACAAACAGCAGTGGACCCAACACCGACCCTTGCGGTACACCACGAGTAACTGGTCTCCAGGTTGAACATTTCCCATCAACTACCACCCTCTGTCTTCTTTCAGCAAGCCAATTTCCGATCCAAACTGCCATATCTCCCACAATTCCATTCCTCTGCATTTTGTATAATAGCCTATTGTGGGGAATCTTATTGAACGCCTTGCTGAAATCCATATATGCCACATCAACCGGTTTACTCTCATCTACCTGTTTGGTCACCTTCTCAAAGAACTCAATAAGATTTGTGAGGCACGACCTACTCTTCACAAAGCCATGCTGACTATCCCTAATCAAATTATTTTTTTCTCGATGATGATAAATCCTATTCTTTATAACCTTTTCCAACACTTTACCAACAACTGAAGTAAGGCTCATTTGTCTATAATTACCAGGGTTGTCTCTGTTCCCCTTCTTGAACAGGGGAACCACATTTGCTATCCTCCAGTCGTCTGGCACTATTCCTGTAGACAATGACGAGTTAAAGATCAATGCCAAAGGGTTGGCAATCTCCTCCCTGGCTTCCCAGAGGATCCTAGGATAAATCCCATCCAGCCCAGGGGACTTATCCATCTTCACCGTCTGTATGATTTCTAATACGTCTTCCTTGTGAACCTCAATCCCACCTAGTCTAGTAGCCTGTATCTCAGTATTCTCCTCGACAACATTGTCGTTTTCCAGAGTGAATACTGTTGAAAAATATTCATTTAGTGCTTCCCCTATCTCCTCTGACTTCACACCCAACTTAAACCACTACTATCCTTGATTGGCCCTAATCTTACTCTCATCATTCTTTTATTCCTTATATACCTATAGAAAGCCTTAGGGTTTACCCTGATCCTATCTGCCAACAACTTCTCATGTCTCCTCTTGGCTCTTCTGAGCTCCCTCTTTAGGTCTTTCCTGGCTACCTTGTAACCCTCAAGTGCCCTAACTCAGCCTTTACATCTCATCCTAACATGAGCCGCCTTCTTCCTCTTGACCAGAGATTCCACTTCCTTTGTAAACCATGGCTCCCGCGCTCTACAGCTTCCTCCCTGCCTGACAGGTACATACTTATCTCGGACACACAGGAGCTTTTCCTTGAATAAGCTCCACATTTCTAATGTGCCCATCCCCTGCAGTTTCCTTCCCCATCCTATTCTCCCTAAATCTTGCCTAATCTCATTGTAATTGCCTTTCCCCCAGCTATAACACTTGCCCAGTGGTATACACCTATCCCTTTCCATCACTAAAGTAAACATAACAGAATTGCATCCCAAAACCAGTCCAACCTGTCTCTGCTTCCCTAACCTGTTCTTCCTCTCACCCATCCCTTCCTCCCACCCTAAGCCGCACCTCCATCTCCTACCTACTAACCTCATCCCACCTCCTTGACCTGTCCGTCTTCCCTGGACTGACCTACCTATACTCTCCTCTCCACCTATCTTCTTTTCTCTCAATCTTCGGTCCACCTCCCCCTCTCTCCCTATTTATTCCAGAACCCTCACCCCATCCCCATCTCTGATGAAGGGTCTAGGCCCGAAACATCAGCTTTTGTGCTCCTGAGATGCTGCTGGGCCTGCTGTGTTCATCCAGCCTCACATTTTATTGTCTGTAACAGAATTGTGATCGCTATCACCAAAGTGCTCACCTACTTCCCAATCTAACACCTGGCCAGGCTTATTACCCAGTACCAAATCTAATGTGGCTTCGCCCCTTGTTGGCCAGTCTACATACTGTGTCAGGAAGCCCTCCTGCACACACTGGACAAAAACTGACCCAGCTATAGAACTCGAACTGTAGTGTTCCCAGTCAATATTTGGAAAGTTGAAGTCCCCCATGACAATTACCCTGTCTGTCTCACTCCTATCGAGAATCATCTTTGCTATCCTGTTGTTGTGAAGGCCAGCATGCCATTAGCTTCCTTCACTGCCTGCTGTACCTGCATGCTTGCCTTCATTTCTAGACCTTGTTATCTCAGATTCTCCAGGATTTGCAGTTCCTACTATTTCTGCCTTCTGTTCATCCTGTCCATGCCCATCAGAAGCTGATACACCCCAATCAGATTGCCCTCCCCCACCCCACACCCGCCACCCAGCAGCCCCATCTTATCTGCTCCAAAGAAAATAAGAATAGAGCTTTAGTTCGGCCACATTTGGAATATTGTTTGCAGTTTTGATTTCCACATGACCAGAGGAAATGGAGGCTTTCAAGAGGGTACAGAAACAATTTGGGATGTTGCCTGGTTTGGAGGGTATTGGCTATGAGGAAAGATTGGACAAACTTCTGGATGTAAGTTTGCTCGCTGAGCTGGAAGGTTTGTTTTCAGACGTTGATTGGGACAACACATCCATCCTAGGACAAGCCAAACAGAGACACGCACGAGAATTCCGAGCAGCATGGCATTCCAACTGGAACTCCATCAACAAACACATTGATTTGGAGTCTATCTACCATCCTCTGAGAATAAGAACAGGAAATGACATCACCAACCCAAGGAAACCTGAACAGATAGATAGAAAGGGGACATAACACCAGCGTTTCGTCGGAGGCTCACTGATGATGTTACCTAGAATGGTGACGAAACACCTTCCAACTCAGCGAGCAAACTCACATCCAGAACCTCAACCTGAGCTACAAATCTTCTCAAAACTCATTGGACAAACTTGGTCTGTTTTCACTTGAACGTTGAAGAATGAGGGGCATCCTGAGCGAAGTTTACAAAATTATGAGCGGTGTGGATAGAATGGATCATCAGAGTCTTTTTCCCGGTGTTAAAATTCAATTACTGGGCATATAGGTTTAAGATTAAAAGGGGACAGTTTAAAGGACATATGTGAGGCATGTTTGTTTTACACACAGAGGGTGACAAGGGCCTGGAATGCACTGCCAGAGGAGGTGATGGAGGCAGATATAATAGCTACATGTTAGAAGCATCTTGACAGATATATGAATAGACTGGGAATAGAAGGATATGGACAGTTTAGAGGTTTTTAGTTTAGAAAGGTATCATGTGTCGGCTCAGTCGTGGTGAGTCGAAGGGCCAGTTCCTGTGCCGTACTCTTCTTTGTTCTCACCCAAGCTTAGCCAGCTTCTCTTCACAGCTGAAATATTCCATCCCAAGCAACATCCTGGTACAATCACATCCTTCCTATAGTGCGGTGACTCTAGAACTGCACACAGTACTCCAGCTGTGGCCTAACTAAGTTTAGCAGCCTGCTGTTTGGCACCTTGTCCAAGGCTCTCTGGAAACTAATTAGATCCCGTCCACTGCATCTCCTATGTCTAACTTGCTTGTTACCTCCTCAAAGAATTCGAACAGATTTGTCAGACATGACCTCCTCTTGTTGAAGCTGAGCTGACTCAGCCCTATTTTACCATACACCTCCAAACACTCCACAATTTCATCCTTAATAATGGACTCTAAAATCTTACCAAAGATTGAGGTCAGGCTAAACAGCCTAGATTTTCTGTTTTTTGCCTCTATTCCGTTTTAAGCACCAGCGTTACAATGAGTCATTTTCCAGTCCTTTGGGACCCTTCCTGACTCCAGTGATTCCTGAAACAATCATAACTAATGTCTCCACTATCTCCTCAACGATCTCCTTCACAACTCTCAGGTTTCAGACTTTTCAGTCTCTCAGCACCTTCTCTTTAATGAAGCCACCACACTCACCTCTGCCCCTTCACTTTCCTGAAGTTCTGTTAGTACAGTAAATCTTCTCTGAACAGCTTCTGGTGCGTTAACATCTTTCCTTAAGTACAGTGACCAATCTGTGGAATGGGGCTTAGACTCAGACATTTCAGTTGAGGACTCAACAACATTGTTACTGCTGAAAAACTGTCCATCTTTCAATCTGATAAGTGCAGCTTGTCGCCTGGTACCTGGTGCCTGGTCAAAAATCCGAGTTGATATGTTAGAAGAGCCAACTTGGAAAATAATTCAACAGAACTGGTAACACACGATTATTGCCAGTTTTATCTCCTGTCTACATCAATGGTGCTGAGGTGGAGATGGTTGAGAGTGTCAAGTTCCTGGGATTGACGATCACCAACAATCTGTCCTGACCCAACAACATTGATGCAATGGTTAAGAGGCACAACAATTACCCTTCTTCCTCGGGAGGCAAAGGAAATTCTGCATGTCCATGAAGACTCTTACCAGTTTTATAAATGCACCATAGAGAGGATTGTATCTGGTTGCATCATTGCTTATAATGGCAACTGCTGTACCCAAGACTGTAAGAAACTACAGAGTTGTGAACATAGCCCAATTTATCACACAAGTCAAACTTTCATCCACTGACTGTCTATACTTGGTGCTGCCTTGGAAGGGCAGCCAACATAATCAAAGACCCCTTCCTTCACAATTACAATCTGTTCTAACCTCTTCTTTTGGGCAGAAGATACAAAAGCTTAAACACACATACCAACAGATTCAAGAACAGCTTCTTCCCCACAGTAATTAGACTTCTGAATGGACCTCTCAAATTTTAATGTTGATCTCGCTCTTAGTGCACCTTCTGTGTAACTGTAACATTATATTACTCACACTGTTCTGTTACCCTAATACACTTTGTATGATGTAATCGGGTATGGTTTGAGTCCAACGATGAGCGGGTTAGGGTGGATTGACCAAAATGTCCAGGGATGTGTACGTTAGGTAGATTAGCCATGGGAAATGCATGCTTATAGGGATAGAATGGTTCTGAATAAGATGCTGCTCAGAGGGTTGGTGTGGACTTGATGGGTCAAATCGCCTGCTTCCACGCTGTAGGAATCTTTATTATTCTATCTGCCAATACTGTGTGTAAGATAAAACTTTTCACAGTACCCAGGAACATTTGACAATGATAAATCAAATCAAAATGTTGTAATAAATATAGAGAATGATGTTGAAAATCAGCAGGTCTGGCAGCATCTATGAGTGTTAAAATATTTCTGAAAACTGCTGATTTGTAAATTCTGAACTGGTTCAGTGCAAGGATGCTGCCTGTCTCTCTTTGACAATGTGAAACCAGGTTGTTTGTCAGGCTTTTGATTGGGCAAGTCCTCAGGGTATTAAGGATGGGCACTAGCTAACACCCTAGGGCAACTGTTTGTGTGGAGTTTGCACATTCTTCCCGTGCCTGCGTGGGTTTACTCTGGATACTCCGGTTTCCTCCCACAGTCCACAGATTATACAGATTAAAAAGCGGCACGGTGGCTCAATGGTTAGCATTGCAGCCTCACAGCGCCAGGGACCCAGGTTTGATTCCAGCCCTGGGCGACTGTCTGTGTGGGGTTTGCACATTCTCCCTGTGTCTGCGTGGGTTTCCTCCCGGTGCTCCGGTTTCCTCCCACTGTCCAAAGATGTGCAGGCCAAGTGGATTGACCATGTTAAATTGCCCACAGTATTCAGGGGTGTGCAGGTTATGGGTTTGGGTGGGATGCTGCAAGGATTGGTGTGGACTTGTTGGGCCAAAAGACCTATTTCCACACTGTAGGGATTCTATAAAAAAGATTAGGTGAACTGGCCATGCTAAATTGTCCATAGAGTCCAGGGATGTGCAGGCTAGGTGGATTAACCATGGGAAATGCAGAGTTACAGGGATAGGTAGGAGGATGGGTCTGGGTTGAATGCTGTTTGGAGGGTCAGTGTGCACTCCATGGGCGAAATAGCTTGCTTCTATGCTGTAGAGATTCTGTGATTCTGCGGTGAGACTGAAAGATGTTGCCTGATTTCTGCCCAGAGACATGGTATGCTCCAGCACCTCTGCAAACTGTCAACTCACTCCCCTCAGGATCATATCTGTTTTAAAATAGAAATCAGAGTGTCACCCAATGTAGAATCCTAACCCATTCAGCCCATTGAACTGACCTTGTTCTTTCAAAGAACTTTCCAATAAAACCCATGCACTCTAGCTCATTTCCCATAGCTCTGTAAGTGTATAATTTTCAAATATTTCCCCAATTTTTAAATGTCATGACTGAATCGGTTTCAGATTTGGGGAGGGGTTTCGGACGCAGGTTGGGCAATGGATGAAGGTACAGGTTTTGGGAAGGGGGTATGGATTTAGGGAGGGGATAAGGATCATGTTTGGGAAGGAAATAGGTTTAGGGTGTGAATTAAGTTATAGGTTTGAGGAGGGGTTAGTGTTAAGGTTTTTGAGGTTAGGATTTGTGGAGTGGATTTGTTGTAGTGATTGTGTTCAGGATAAGGTTAATGTTTGGGGTTAAGTCTAAGGAAGCAGCATCTTGCACTGGGATTTTTTTTTCAACTGGCCTAACACCATTCCTTACCTCTGACAAGTTTGGGCAGTTGTGGCTTGGTGCCGCCTCCATTCATTGATTTCACATTGAAAACAAACCTGCTGACAACAACACTGTTCGAGTGTCAGGGCGGGGAATCTCTGCTATAAAAAGGAACAGAACTAAGTGAGAGTTATCCAGACTGTTTGAAGGAGGAGCAGGCTACGAGAGAAGCTGGACTGAGCATTCACAGGTAGGAGAAGTGCTCTACTGAGGTGAAGTTTAACTCTTTATTGGTGCATCAGTTTCCTTCAGGCCAGTGTCTGTGTGAGATGCACAGTTTGTGATTGAGAGTCAAGCTACATACAGCACTCTGAAACTGAATTATACAAGGAATTCCTCAGAGCACAGATGTGTTCAGGGAGCTAGGAGGTGCACAGAAACCAGTGACCTCATGCAATGGATAAAGAGAACTGGGATTAGACTGGCTGGGATATTAAAAGAGTGCAGGCACTGAGAGGGAGAATGGGATTAGATGGGATGTAATCTTGGAAATAATTTTCATTTGGTTTTGTGACTATGTTCTATGATCCTCAGTGTGTGGGAAAAAATCAGCTTCCTTCTCCCTGAATCATATTTCAATGTTTCGACTCACTTCCGTGTCTGTCTCATCGTGATTTTGGGGATTTATATGTCTTCATTATTAATCAGATCAGGCAGGAGCCCAATGACATTCTGTTCCTTAGCTAAAACCTCCCTCCAACCCTGATAAAGATCTCACATCGACTATTTGTTCTTCCCAGTCCCCTAAACCCACTCACCAGTCATAGTCATACAGCTCTTCAACTCACCGTGTCTATGCTGATCAACAAACCTCAAATGACGCTAATCCCATTTACCTACACTTGGTGCATAGCCTACTAAGCTCTGGAATTTTAAGAACTCATCCCAGTGGTTCTTGAACGTTGTGATAATACCTGCCTCCACCACTCCTTCAGGCAGCACATTTCATGTTTCTACCACTCTCTCGGTAAAACAAATTATTCTCCACACGCACTGCCCAGTCTGCCATGTCCATTGACCGGTCCCCCGTATGCACTGATCTGTCAACCAGGTGTTCTGTCCTATTACACTCCTATCCACAAATTCACACCATCACTACAACCATCTATTTGTCCCACCTCCCCCCACACTGCCTCCAGTAGTAGTCCCTGACTGTGCCCTTGACTCTGCTGATCAGCTACTGAAACTCTCACTGTTTCCCTTCCTTCTGCCAGACTTGGCTATCCCAGTGCCTTTCCACCTGTTCACCCACAGTCCTGTGTTAGGTTCTCAAAACTCTGCTGTCTACATGTTAATTCATAGCAAGTCCCTGCCAGTAACATCGCAGTGTCCCCATTATAGAAAGCCTCTGTTTTAAAAGTCTCACCCTTAGTTTCAATTCTCTCTGCCAAACTACCCCACTTCTGCCAAACTGCCCCCACTTCTGTCAAACTGCCCACCTTCTGCCAAACTGCCCCCCTTTTTCAAACTGCCCCCATTTCTGTCAAACTGCCCACCTTCTGCCAATCTGCCTCCCTTTTGCCAAACTGCCCCACCTTTTGCCAAACTGCCTCTGTTCTGCCAGACTGCCCCTCTTTCACTGTATATGTCATTAAACCAACTCCTGATCAATGTTTCGGCTCACTGGCCTGATATCCTCTTAGGTTGCTCAGTGTTTCTTTTGATTTGAGACATGTTTTGGCACATGTCTACTACACTGAAAGCACAAGGTGACTATAAGTTTCAGCTGTTGCCTATGTCTGCCTCTGTCTGCTCCTTTATTTCTACAGCTTCTGCTGTGCTAATACTCTAACAAGCCACAAAGTACAAAGTTTACACAGCAAGGTGATTGGAGATGGGGATTAGGGATGAATACAACTCCCACATCCCCAGAATGAATAAAAGATAAAAATACATTTTTCAGAGGGCGATACTGCCTTAAACTGGGAGTCTCAGCCAAAATCAATCTGGACTTTTACCTTGCTCAGATATGCAGAGGTTTTCCATGGTAACAGGTCTTGCGCAGTGTTGGGTTTTGCACATCTGATAAAATACCTGCTGACGGATTGTTTCATAATGCAGTTGAGCAAATCATTAGTGGAGTGATCAGGTGAGGCAGTAGCAAGAGGTAGACCAGCTAGTGGGAAGGATTTTCCTGGGAAGGAACCAAGGGATCGGTTAAAGTGTGTTTGCTTTAATGCAAGGAGTATCAGGAATAAAAGTGATGAACTTAGAGCATGGATCAGTACCTGGTGCTATGATGTTGTGGCCATAACAGAGACATGGGTTTCTCATGGGCAGGAATGGTTGCTGGATGTTCCAGGGTTTAGAACATTTAAAAAGAATAGGGAGGGGGGAAAAAGAGGAGGGGATGTAGCACTACTAATCAGAGAGGGTATCACAGCTACAGAAGCTTCCTTTGTCGAGGAAGATCTGCCTACTGAGTCAGTATGGGTGGAAATTAGGAACAGCAAGGGAGTAGTCACCTCGTTAGGGGTTTACTACAGGCCCCCCAATAGCAGCAGGGAGATTGAAGAAAGCATAGGTCGGCAGATTTTGGAAAAGTGTGCACGCAGTAGGGTTGTTGTAATGGGTGACCTTAACTTTCCTAATATTGATTGGAACCTCCTTCGAGCAGAAGATTTGAATGGAGCTGTTTTTGTAAGGTGTGTTCAGGAGGGTTTCCTAACGCAGTACGTTGACAGGCCGACGAGGGGAGAGGCCATTCTAGACTTGGTGCTCGGAAACGAGCCAGGGCAGGTATCAGATCTTGTGGTGGGAGAGCATTTTGGTGATAGTGACCATAACTGCCTCACATTCTACATAGCTATGGAGAAGGAGAGGATTAGGCAGAATGGGAGGATATTTAATTGGGGAAGAGGAAACTATGATGCGATTAGACATGAGTTAGGAAGCATGGACTGGGAGCAGTTGTTCCATGGTAAGGGAACGATCGACATGTGGAGACGGTTTAAGGAACAGTTGTTGGGAGTGATGAGTAAATATGTCCCTCTGAGACAGGCAAGAAGGGGTAAGATTAGGGAACCTTGGATGACGAGAGCGGTGGAGCTTCTAGTGAAAAGGAAGAAGGTAGCTTACATAAGGTGGAGGAAGCTAGGGTCAAGTTCAGCTAGAGAGGATTACATGCAGGCAAGGAAGGAGCTCAAAAATGGTCTGAGGAGAGCCAGGAGGGGGCACGAGAAAGGCTTGGCAGAAGGAATCCGGCAAAACACAAAGGCATTTTACACTTACGTGAGGAATAAGAGAATGGTCAAAGAAAGAGTAGGGCCGATCAGGGATAGCATAGGGAACTTGTGTGTGGAGCCTGAGGAGGTAGGGAAGCCCTAAATGCGTTTTTTGCTTCTGTCTTTACGACAGAAACGAACTTTGTAGTGAATGAAACCTTTGAAGAGCAGGTGTGCATGCTGGAATGGATAGAGATAGACGAAGCTGATGTGCTGAAAATTTTGTCAAACATTAAGATTGACAAGTCGCCAGGCCCGGATCAGATTTGTCCTCGGCTGCTTTGGGAAGCGAGAAATGCAATTGCTTCGCCACTTGCGAAGATCTTTGCATCCTCGCTCTCCACTGGAGTCGTACCTGAGGACTGGAGAGAGGCAAATGTAATTCCTCTCTTCAAGAAAGGAAATAGGGAAATCCCCGGCAATTACAGACCGGTAAGTCTCACGTCTGTCGTCTGCAAGGTGTTAGAAAGGATTCTGAGGAATAAGATTTATGACCATCTGGAAGAGCATGGCTTGATCAAATACAGTCAACACGGCTTTGTGAGGGGTAGGTCATGCCTTACAAACCTTATCGAGTTTTTTGAGGATGTGACTAGAAAAGTTGATGAGGGTCGAGCTGTGGATGTGGTGTATATGGACTTCAGTAAGGCATTTGATAAGGTTCCCCATGGTAGGCTCATTCAGAAGGTCAGGAGGAATGGGATACAGGGGAACTTAGCTGCTTGGATACAGAATTGGCTGGCCAACAGAAGACAGCGAGTGGTAGTAGAAGGAAAATATTCTGCCTGGAAGTCAGTGGTGAGTGGAGTTCCACAGGGCTCTGTCCTTGGGCCTCTACTGTTTGTAATTTTTATTAATGACTTGGACGAGGGGATTGAAGGATGGGTCAGCAAGTTTGCAGACGACACAAAGGTCGGAGGTGTCGTTGACAGTGTAGAGGGCTGTTGTAGGCTGCAGCGGGACATTGACAGGATGCAGAGATGGGCTGAGAGGTGGCAGATGGAGTTCAACCTGGATAAATGCGAGGTGATGCATTTTGGAAGGTCGAATTTGAAAGCTGAGTACAGGATTAAGGATAGGATTCTTGGCAGTGTGGAGGAACAGAGGGATCTTGGTGTGCAGATACATAGATCCCTTAAAATGGCCACCCAAGTGGACAGGGTTGTTAAGAAAGCATATGGTGTTTTGGCTTTCATTAACAGGGGGATTTGAGTTTAAGAGTCGTGAGATCTTGTTGCAGCTCTATAAAACTTTGGTTAGACCACACTTGGAATACTGCGTCCAGTTCTGGGCACCCTATTATAGGAAAGATGTGGATGCTTTGGAGAGGGTTCAGAGGAGGTTTACCAGGATGCTGCCTGGACTGGAGGGCTTATCTTATGAAGAGAGGTTGACTGAGCTCGGTCTCTTTTCATTGGAGAAAAGGAGGAGGAGAGGGGACCTAATTGAGGTATACAAGATAATGAGAGGCATAGATAGAGTTGATAGCCAGAGACTATTTCCCAGGGCAGAAATGGCTAGCACGAGGGGTCATAGTTTTAAGCTGGTTGGTGGAAAGTATAGAGGGGATGTCAGAGGCAGGTTCTTTACGCAGAGAGTTGTGAGAGCATGGAATGCGTTGCCAGCAGCAGTTGTGGAAGCAAGGTCATTGGGGTCATTTAAGAGACTGCTGGACATGTATATGGTCACAGAAATTTGAGGGTGCATACATGAGGATCAATGGTCAGCACAACATTGTGGGCTGAAGGGCCTGTTCTGTGCTGTACTGTTCTATGTTCTATGTTCTATACCACGCCCAACACCTTCCCACACAATCCTGATAATTCAGAGCTGCCCTTCAGGCTGTATTTTAGTGAGATTCAGGAAATAGTTCTCAGCATCAACCCACCATAAACACACATACTCTCACACACACACACACACACACACACACACACACACACACATACACACACACACACACACACACACACACACACACACACACACACACACACACTCTCATGCACAGACACTCGGACACACGCTCAGGCATGCAGACTGTTTTGCACGCTCATTAACTCTTGCATACACACACATACACATTCACTACTTCCTACACAGGCGTACTCTCACATGTAATCACTCATTCAGTCCCTCAGAGTCAATCTCAAGCACAAACTCATTCATTCCCTCTCTTGCACCCACACAAACTCACTCTTGTGCATACTCACTCACTCACATATGCACTCACATTCACTCTCACAGATACGCTATCTCTAACACGCCCTCACTCTCACACACAAACTCACTCTCTTGCTCATTCACTCACTTTCACACAAACTCACTCACTCATTCTGACACCCTCACCTACTCTCTCACACACGCTTATTCACTGCCACATACACAAACTCATACACATATTCACTTTCTCACTCACAATCACTCAATCATTCACACACACTCACTCTCACGCACACAGATGTGGACACACATTCACTCACTGTCTCACACACATGAATACACTCATACACATACTTGCACACTCACCCATACACAGTCACTCATACACAATGTACAGTCTCTTACATGTGCACAGGCACAGACACATACACACTGACATACAATGTCAGACACCCACACATAAACCTACACAGAAACAAGGACATACTCTCACCCACACACACTCTGCTCACACAAACACATGCACTCACACACAGTCACTTGCACAGGCACATGCAATTTCAATCACAGGGAATGGCATGGGGCAGAGTTGGGGATATGGGGTCAGTTGTGCTAACTTTCTCTAATCCTCAGGATTCTGGAGGAGAGTCCTTCCTCCAATCAAGAACTCTCCCCATGTGCACTGCAAACACAGAGCACAAAACATTTGCAAAACTCACACCAGACGGCAAGTGACTGACGGAGTGAGATCTTATTGCACAGAGCCCTCTAAACTTTTTCCAGTAAAGGTATAACAATGGTTTAGTCCCCATTATCTCTGATACAATTTTAAACGCACTGTGAAGCATCTTCCAGGGATGCCTAACCTGAAGAAGTTACTCTCCTCCCTCCGGACACATCTCAGGGAATCTCTCTCCCACTGCAACCCTTTTGTCCGCTCCACCTAACTTCTCCTCTATCCATCTTTGATCAGCCTCCCCCTCTCTCCCTATTTATTTCAGAACCCTCTCCCCATCCCCCTTTTCTGATGAAGGGTCTAGGGCCGAAACGTCAGCTTTTGTGATCCTAAGATGCTGCCTGACCTGCTGTGTTCATCCAGCTCAACATTTTGCTATCTCAGAGTACAACATGACCTTGATTAGATGGGCCAATGGGCTGAGGGGTGGCGGCTGGAGTTTAAGACCATGAGACATAGGAGTGGAAGTAAGGCCATCCGGCCCATCAAGTCCACTCCGCCATTTAAATCATGGCTGATGTCGGTGTCCATGTACGACAGATCCTTGAAAGTTGCCACCCAGGTTGACAGGGCTGTTAAGAAGGCATACAGTGTTTTAGCTTTTATTAATAGAGGGATCGAGTTCCGAAACCAAGAGGTTATGGTGAAGCTGTACAAAACTCTGGTGCGGCCGCACTTGGAGTATTGTGTACAGTTCTGGTCACCGCATTATAAGAAGGATGTGGAAGCTTTGGAAAGGGTGCAGAGGAGATTTACTAGGATGTTGCCTGGTATGGAGGGAAGGTCTTACGAGGAAAGGCTGAGGGACTTGAGGCTGTTTTCATTAGAGAGAAGAAGGTTGAGAGGTGACTTAATTGAAACATACAAAATAATCAGAGGGTTAGATAGGGTGGATAGGGAGAGCCTTTTTCCTAGGATGGTGACGGCAAGCACGAGGGGACATAGCTTTAAATTGAGGGATGAAAGATATAGGACAGATGTCAGAGGTAGTTTCTTTACTCAGAGAGTAGTAAGGGAATGGAACACTTTGCCTGTAACGGTAGTAGATTCACCAACTTTAGGTACATTTAAGTCGTGATTGAATAAGCATATGGATGTACATGGAATAGTGTAGGTTAGATGGGCTTGAGATCAGTCTGACAGGTTGGCACAACATCGAGGGCCGAAGGGCCTGTACTGTGCTGTAATGTTCTATGTTCTATGTTCTATATGATGGGCATTTCAACTCCACTTCCCTGCACTCTCCCCGTAGCCCTTGATTCCTTGTGAGATCAAGAATTTGTCGATCTCTGCCTTAGGGGCATCTAACATCCCGGCCTCCACTGCACTCCGTGGCAATGAATTCCACAAGCGCACCACTCTCTGGCTGAAGAAACGTCGTCTCATTTCTGTTTTAAATTTACCCCCTCTAATTTTAAGGCTGTGCCCACGGGTCCTAGTCTCCCTGCCTAATGGAAATAACTTCCCAGGGTCCACCCTTTCTAAGCCATGCATTCTCTGGTAAGTTTCTATTAGATCTCCCCTCAACCTTCTAAACTCTAATGAGTACAATCCCAGGATCCTTAGCCGTTTATCATATGTTAAACCTACCATTCCAGAGATCATCTGTGTGAATCTCCGCTGGACACGCTCCAGGGCTAGTATGTCCTTCCTGAGGTGTGGGCCCAAAATTGGACACAGTATTCTAAATGGGGCATAACTAGAGCTTTATAAAGTCTCAGAAGCAAATTTAGATAAATGTGAGGTGTTGCATTTTGGGAAGGCAAATCAGGGCAGGACTTATGCACTTTAATATTAAGTATCTGGGGAATGTTGCTGAACAGTGAGCCCTTGGGGTGCAGGTTCATAGTTCCTTGAAAGTGGTGTCACAGGTAGGTAGGATAGTGAAAAAGATGTTTTGGTAATCTTGCTTTCATTGGTCAGTGCATTGAGTATAGGAGTTGGGAGGTCATTTCATATTGGTTAGATCACTTTTAGAAAACTGTGTTCAATTCTGATCTCTCTTCTAAAAGAAAATGTTAAACTTGAGAGAGTTCAGAAAAAAGTTTACAAGGATATTGCCAGGGTTGGGAAGTTTGATCTACAGGGAGAAGCTGAATAGGCTGGAGCTATTTTCCCTAGAGCATTGGAAGCTGAGCAATGACCTTCTGGAGGCTTATGAATTCATTAGGGGAATGGATAGGGTAAATAGCCAAGGTCTTTTCCCCTGGATTGGGAAGTACAAACTAGAGGAAATAAGCTTAAATTGAGAGGGGAAAGATTTAAAAGGGACCTAATACAGAGTAAAGCTCCCTCTACATTGCCCCCCACCCCCATCAAACACTCCAAGGAACAGGGACAGCATGGTGTTAGACACAGAATAAAGCTCCATCTAAGACTGCCCCTTTTGGACACTTCAAGGGCAGGGGCAGCATGGGGTTAGGTACCGGGTAAAGCATGCTCTATATTTCCATATCAGGGCAGGCACAGCATACAAAAGCAGGGACGTACTGCCGAGGTTGTATAAAGCTCTGGTTAGATCACGTCTGGAATATTATGAGCATTTTTGGTTCCCATATCCAAGGAAAGAATGGTGGTGCTGGAGGAGGTCTACAGGAGGTTTACAAGAATGTACCCAGGGATGAAGGCTATGTCATACAAACTCTTGAGGACTCTGGGTCTGTATTTTACAGAATGGAGTTAAATATGGCGTAAAGCTCTCTCTACATCATTCCTATAAAACACTCCCAGAAACTGGGTGAGATATAGAGGAAGATAATGAAATGTGAGGCTGGATGAACACAGCAGGCCCAGCAGCATCTCAGGAGCACAACAGCTGATGTTTCGGGCCTAGACCCTTCATCAGAGAGGGGGATGGGGTGGGGGTTCTGGAATAAATAGGGAGAGAGGGGGAGGCGGACCGAAGATGGAGAGAAAAGAAGATAGGTGGAGAGGAGAGTATAGGTGGAGAGGTAGGGAGGGGATAAGTCAGTCCAGGGAAGACGGACAGGTCAAGGAGGTGGGATGAGGTTAGTAGGTCCCCAGGCCCAAGATGACTTTCCACATTAAGCAGAGGTTCACCTGCACATCTGCCAATGTGGTATACTGCATCCACTGTACCCCGTGTGGCTTCTTCTACATTGGGGAAACCAAGCGGAGGCTTGGGGACCGCTTTGCAGAACACGTCCGCTCGGTTCGCAATAAACAACTGCACCTCCCAGTCGCAAACCATTTCCACTCACCCTCCCATTGCTCAGATGACATGTCCATCATGGGCCTCCTGCAGTGCCACAATGATGCCAGCCGAAGGTTGCAGGAACAGCAACTCATATTCCGCTTGGGAACCCTGCAGCCCAATGGTATCAATGTGGACTTCACCATTTTCAAAATCTCCCCTTCCCCCACCGCATCCCAAAACCAGCCCAGTTCGTCCCCTCCCCCCACTGCACCACACAACCAGCCCAGCTCTTCCCCTCCACCCACTGCATCCCAAAACCAGTCCAACCTGTCTCTGCCTCCCTAACCTGTTCTTCCTCTCACCCATCCCTTCCTCCCACCCCAAGCCGCAGCTCCATCTCCTACCCACTAACTTCATCCCACCTCCTTGACCTGTCCATCTTCCCTGGACTGACCTATCCCCTCCCTACCTCCCCACCTATACTCTCCTCTCCACCTATCTTCTTTTCTCTCCATCTTCGGTCTGCCTCCCCCTCTCTCCCTATTTATTCCAGAACCCCCACCCCATCCCCCTCTCTGATGACGGGCCTAGACCCGAAATGTCAGCTTTTGTGCTCCTGAGATGCTGCTGGGCCTGCTGTGTTCATCCAGCCTCACATTTCATTATCTTTGGATTCTCCAGCATCTGCAGTTCCCATTATCAGAGATACAGAGGAAAGCTGTGTCTATACTGTCCCCCATCAAATACTCCCAGGACACATTGTTTTGTTCTTTGAGAGTTTCTTCTGTGGAATGCAAAGTGCCAGGTGTTCATTGATATAACCTTGTTTGAATTCCATTCAGCTGAAGAGCTGCTTCACCACTCACTATTAAGGCACATGTTACCTGTGCTTGAGGAGGTGCATTGCTTACACACAGTTAACTGTGACTGCTCAGGTCTGTGAACTATGAGGGTATACACGGGACTGTTTCTATATCATAGTTTCTGGTATTTGGAGGGGGTGTGGTCATGTTAATGAGGTCTGCTACTTCACACCCAGTAGGGAGTGCCTTTCCTCCATGGGTGCTGTGAGAATATATAGCCACAGACATCTACAGCACATGTAAATGCCCTTCAGCCCATCAGGTCTGTGTAAGTCGAAACATCCACCCATCTATTCTAAGATAACAAGGTGTAGAGTTGAGTGAACACAGCAGGCCAAGCAGCATCAGAGGAGCAGGAAGGCTGATGTTTCAGGCCTAGACCCTTCTTCAGAAAATGTTTTTCTTAAGAAGGGTCTAGGCTCGCAACATCAGCCTTCCTGCTCGTCTGATGCTGCCTGACCTGCTGTGTTCATCCAGCTCTACACCTTGTTATCTCAGATTCTCCAGCATCTGCAGTTCCTACTATCTCTGAAACAATTATAACCCAGCTATTCTAATCCTATTTTCCAGCACTTGGCCTATAGCTTTGGTTTGGCAGTGCTAGTGAACATCTAAATACTTCTTCAATGCGATGAGGGCTTTTGCCTCTCCCACCCTCACAGGCAGTGAGTCCCAAATTCCCACCACCCTCTGGGTGAAAAAAAACTTTTCTGCAGAAGGGTTAGAGTTCCAACAAGGGGAAACGTTATTCCTATCTACCCTGTCTGTGCCCCTCAACATTTTATACATGACAATGATGCCCCCTCCACCAAATCTGCGTTCTGTTTTAAGGAAAACGACTCAAGTCTGTCCAGTCTCTCTTCATCACTGAAACTCTCCAGCCCAGGAAACACCCTGGTAAATCTCCCTCTACACCCCCTCCAGTGCTATCACACCCCTCTGATAGTGTGGGTTCCAGAACTGCACACAATACTCCAGCTGTGGCTTAACCGTAAAGTTCCATTAAAATCTCTGCTCCTTAAACTTATCCCTCAGCTAATAAAAGCAAGAATATCATATCCTTCTTCACTTTATCCACTTGCCCTGAGACCTTAAGGGACTGTTGTACATGCACACCAGGGTCCCTCTGATCCTTGGGGCTTCCCAGGGTCCTGCTGTTCATCATGTGTTCCCTTGCCTTGTCTGTCCTGCCAACGTGCATCATCACCTCACATTTATCCGGATTGAATCCCATTGGATACTGACCAGCCCATCCATACCCTCCTGTAATCTAACACTGTCCTCCTCACTATTTACCTCCCTACCAATTTTTATATTATCCTCAAACTTACTGACCAAAACCCTCCTAAATCATTTATATAAACCACAAACAGTAAGAGCAACAACACCAATCCTGTGTGACTCCACTGGACACTGGCTTCCAGTGACAGAAATACCCCTCAACATCACTCCCTGGATCGATTAGATGTGTATTTGAGGTGGAGTATGCACTTAGTCTATTAACAGAAGTGCAAGAAAACCTCACATATAAAACTTGAGAGGGTTTGAAGTACAAGGAGATGCTGAATAGGATTTAAGTCAGTCCTTAGTGATGAGGTATGTGATGAGTTGCTTCTATAAGACCATATGACATAGGAGCAGAAAATAGGCCATTCAGCCTAACAAGTCTGCTCTACCAGTCAATCATGCCTGGTAAGTTTCTCAACCCCATTCTCCTGCCACCTCCCCATAACCCTTGATCCCCTTGCTAATCAAGAACCTATCTGTCTCCGTCTTGAATATGCTCAACGACCTGGCCTTCACAGCCTTCTGTGGCAGTGAATTCCATAGATTCACCACTCCCTGGCTGAAGAAGTTTCTTCTTGTCTCTGTTCTAGAAGGTCCTCCCTTTACTCGGGTTTTAGTCTCTCCTGGTAATGAAAACATCTTCATAACATCCACTCTACCCAGGCCATTCAACATTTTGTTTGTGCATGTGTTCAGGTTTCTGTATCTGCAGCCTGATAGAAGAGGTTGTAGGAGATCATTGCTGTGATATGATGGGTCTTTGATGATATTGGCAGTCTTTCGTGACAGTGAGCTGTGTAAGTAGAGTCCATGGATAGAAGGTGGGCTTCTTTGATGGTCTGGGCTGTGTACACTACCTTCTGTAGTTTCTCACAATCCTGGGCAGGGCAGTTGCCATACCAGGCTGGTATGCACCCGGACAGCGTGCTTTCAGTGGTGCATCTGTAGAAGTTGGTGAGGGACCTTATGGACATGGCAAATTTCCTGAGCTGGCTGGGGAAGAAGAGGTTATTGTGCCTCCTTCACAGTTGTATCTATGTGAGAAGCCTAGGACAGGTCATTGGTTATCGTCCCTCTGAAGAACTTGATGCTCTTCACATTCTCAACCTCAGTTGCGTTGATGTAGATGGGGACATGTTCTCCTTCTTTCTTTCTGAAGTCAATGATCAGTTCTTTAGTTTTTCCAACATTGAGAGACAGATTATTACACTACGTCACTGAGCCCTCTATCTCTCTTCTGTATTTTGACTCATCATTGTTGGATATATATCCCACTGTGGTGGTGTCGTCAGCAAACTTGTAGATGGCGTTCGTTCGGAATTTGGCAGCACAGCCATATGCGTGCAGGCCGTACAGGGAATACAGTAGGGGTCTGAGGACCCATCCTTGGGACGGCTCCAGTGGGTGCTGAGTGTTCTTGTGGCAGAGGTGCAGTTACCTATCCTCACTGATTGTGGCCTGTGGGTCAGAAAGCTGAGGATCCAGTTGCAGAGGGCAGAGCTGAGACCAAGGTCAGACAGAGATGTAGTCAGTGACCAGGAGTCTGACTTAGGTGTCTTTGTCGTCCAGATGTTCCAGGGATGAGAGCAGGGTTAGGAAAATGGTGTCCACTGTAGATCCTATTACATCTGTAGGCAAATTGTGGAGGATTGAGGTAGGATGTGAGACTGGAGTTGATGGGGGCCATGACCAGCCTGTTGAAGCATTTCATGATTATAGAGGTAAGAGCCACTGGGAGGGTAGTTGTTAAGGCACATTGCATGTGCTTTCTTAGGCACAGATTTGATGGTTGTCTTCTTGAAGCCCGTGGGGACTATGGCCTGTAGGAGGGAGAGGTTAAAGATATCGGTACCAGTTGCTCCGCTTGGCTGGGGACACCATCCAGGCCTGTCACTTTCCTTGGGTTGACTCCCAGCAAGACTGATCTTACTGCTGACGTAGCGATAGAGGAAACCGGTGTGTCTGGGGTTGTCAGGGCAGGTATCTCCACACCACTGGTATTCCGTTCAAATCAAACATAGAAAGCTTTGAGTACGTCATGTGTCTTTGTCCACTATCTTACACTGTTTCCTTTTCTATCCCATAATGTTGTTTAGGCTTTGCTATCGACAGTGTGAGTCTGTTTGGTAGTTCTGGGCCTCTAACTTGGTCTGGTACTGCCTCTTGGCCTCCCTGATGGCTTTGTGAAGGTCATATCTGGATTTTCTGTATTATCCCAGGTCACCTGACTTGAATGCTGCATGTCTGGTCTTCAGTATGGGGTAGATTTCCTGGTTCATTCAAGGTTTACGGTTGGAGACACTCAGATTGATCTAGTAGGGTGATGTACTGCTCCTGTTGGATGTGGAAGATTAGGGAGAGTTTCCATGTTACTGATGATTATGCTTACAGGAAGTGTATTTGGTTGGGAACCCTGTGAGATTGCATGGATCGTTTGGAGCGGCAGTTAGAGACAATGAGGAATTTACAGTAGCTGGGGGCTGTGATGGATAGCGATAGATTGGGAATAGGGAGGTGCAACGAGAGCTGGATGCCCTTGTGCATCAGTCACTGAAGGTGAAGAACGAAGAACAAAGAAAATTACAGCACAGGAACAGGCCCTTCAGCCCTCCAAGCCTGTGCCAATCCAGATTCACTCTCTAAACCTGTCACCTATTTTCCAAGAATCTATATAACAAAGAAAATTACAGCACAGGAACAGGCTCTTCAGCCCTCCAAGCCTGTGCCAATCCAGATTCACTATCTAAACCTGTCACCTATTTTCCAAGAATCTATATCCCTCTGCTCCCTGCCCATTCATGTATTTGTCTAGATACATCTTAAAACACACTGTTGTGCCTGCCTCTACGACCTCCACTGGCAACGCGTTCCAGGCACCCACCGCCCTCTGCGTAAAGAACTTTCCACGCATATCTCCCTTAAACTTTTCCCTTCTCACCTTGAAATCGTGACCCCTAGTAATTGAGTCCCCCACTCTGGGAAAAAGCTTCTTGCTATGCACCCTGTATATACCTCTCATGATTTTGTCGACAATGAAATTTGAGTTTGTGTGGCTATCCAGATGAAAATTCCCTAGATGGTTTAAATGTATTTGAAAGGAGGTTCCTCTAGCCAGACATTCACTTCTTAGTGAATTTTCAGATATAAGAGTGATTTCTTTGTCTGATCAGAGAAATGATAAAAGTCAAAGTAAATTGTCAACACGCAATGTTGCTATTTATTTAAAAAGCCAAAATGTTTATAACAATGAGCAAAGTCACCTTAAGTTATATTGCATCACTGGGTGCTGTTCAGGCCACCAGACCCTTATCAGATATGTATAACTTTGGTGAGTAGATTGCACAGAATGTTGAACAAAACCAGACTGTGCTGGAAAAGCTCAGCAGGTCTGGCAGCATCTCTGGGGAGGGATCATAGTTAACACATTCGAGATCAGTGATCCTTCCTCAGAACTCTGATTACTGTTCTAAAATGCTGACAGACCTGCTAGGAATTCCGGCAATTTCTGTTTGCTTCTGATTTCTAGCATCTACAGTTGTTTCAGTTTTCACAGAATGTAACCAGGTGGGTTACGCCATGAAATCATACAGTGCAATAGAGGCCCTTCAGCCCATCAAACTGCATGAACAAAAGCAGCTATAAATCTATACCAGGCCCACTTTCCCACACCAGGCCCATAGCCTTGAATATAATGATACTTCAAGTGCTCATTTAGGTACTTTTTAAAGATTCAGGGTTTCTGCCTCAACCACCTTCTCCAGCAGCCCGTTACCATCTCCCACCACATTCTGCCATCGAGTCATTGTCAGAGTCATTGAGTCAATCAGCACAGATGTAGGCCTTTCGGTCCAACTGACCCATGTTAACCAGGTTTCCCAAACTAAACCAGTCCTGATGTGGAAGTGTCAGCGTTGGACTGGGGCAGAAAAGGACAGAAATTACACGACACCAGGTTATAGCCCAACAGGTTTATTTGAAAGCACAGGTTCTCGGAGCTTTGCTCCATCTTCAGGTGTTAGTGATAGAGATAGTATCAGACACAGAATTTATAAGTAAAAGATCTAACGGTCACGCCACTGATGAGTATGTATTAAACAAACCTAAAATTCTGTTAAATCTTTAATCAGTTAGAAGGTTTTAATTGATTAATAATGTATGTGTAAAACCTTGAATTCTTTTCAAGTCACCATCCTGAGAGAAGTAAAGGTTGTATAAGTGTAAAGAAGAGGTGACATGTTAGAAAAAAAACCCAAAAGCACTGCAGATGCTGTAAATTAGGAACAAAAACAAGGTTGCTGGAAAAGCTCAGTCGGTCTGGCAGCATCTGTGAAGGAGAAAACAGAATTAACGTTTCCGGTCCGGTGACCCTTCTTCAGAACTGACATTTTAGGGCAGACAATGTATGTTTGGTGTGAGGCTTTGTTTAGAATCCTGCTCTGTGACTCACTTCCCCCTCGCGCTGCACCGGGACTCACTTCCCCCTCGTGCTACACTGGGACTCACTTCTCCCTCGCTCTGCTCTGGGACTGCTAAAAAAGAGAGAAAAAGGAACAGTGGGAGCAGAGGATCTCCAGATGGAGTGGTCTACTCTGGAGCAGAATTAGACCATTTAGCCTGTTGAGTGTATTCTGCCATTCAGTCACTGTTGATGTTTCTCAACCCCATTCTCCTGCCTTCTCTCCATAACCCTTGATCCCCTTGCTAATCAAGCGCCTATCTATCTCTGTCTTAAATACACTCAGTGACATGGCCTCCACAGCTTTCTGCGGCAATAAATTTCACAGAGTCACACCCTCTGGCTGAAGAAATTCATCCTCATTTC
Source organism: Stegostoma tigrinum (assembly GCF_030684315.1). Taxonomy (NCBI): domain Eukaryota; kingdom Metazoa; phylum Chordata; class Chondrichthyes; order Orectolobiformes; family Stegostomatidae; genus Stegostoma; species Stegostoma tigrinum. Next base: position 161,829,042 of record NC_081355.1, read on the forward strand.
AGGTCGAAATGATCGTTCCTTCACTCCAAGGCAGTGTCCTCGAGTTCTAGTCTCTCCTACCAGTCTCGCTGATCATGGTGCCCACTCACCGAGTTCCAAATTGCCCACATTTGGTCCATATCTCTCTAAACCCTTCCCATCCATGTCTGTATCCAAATGTTTTTTTTAAATGTTTCTGTTGTACCTGCCTCAACCACTTTCTCTAGTACCCCACTACATGTACGCACCACTCTCTGTGTGAAGAGGGTGTCTCTCAGGTCCTTCTTAAATCTTCCCCCTCTCGCCCCATTTCTGGGATCATCTTGTAAACCTCCTGTTGACCCTCTCCAACACTAGCATATCCTCCCATAGATACTGGGCCCAAACCGGCACTCAACATTCCAAATGCAGTCTGACCGGAGCCTTATACAGCTTCAGCTGTACATCTCTGCTGTTGTCTTCCAGCCGTCTTGAAACGAATGCTAACATTGCATTATGATCAGAGATAATCAGAGCTGCAGATGTTGGAGAATCCGAGATAACAAAGTGTGGAGCTGGATCAACACAGCAGGCCAAGCAGCATCTTAGGAGCACAAAAGCTGACGTTTCGGGCCTAGAGCATTCATCAGAAAAGGGGAAATGGAGAGAGGATTCTGAAATAATTAGGGAGAAAGGGGGAGGCGGACCGAAGATGGATAGAGGAGAGTATAGGTGGGGAGGTCGGGAGGGGATAGTTCAGGCCAGGGAGGACGGACAGGTTAAGGGGGCGGGATGAGGTTAGTAGGTGGGACATGGAGGTGCGGCTTGAAATGGGAGGAGGGGATAGGTGAGAGGAAGAACAGGCAAGGGAGGCAGGGGTGAGCTGGGTTGGTTTTGGGATGCGGTGTGGCAGGTACAGGCAGTGAAGTGGGAGGTGTCAGTGCATTGGGACAGATACAGGCAGTGAAGCAAGCTGTGTCAGCGCAGTGGTTCCTGGAGTCTCATGATGAGTGATTTACAAGAACAAAGAACAAAGAAACCTACAGCACAGGAACAGGCCCTTCGGACCTCCAAGCCTGCGCCAATCAAGACCCTCTGTCTAACCTATCATCTATTTTCTAACGGCCTATGTCCATTTGCTCCCTGCCCATCTATGTACCTGTCCAGATATATCTTAAAAGACGCTAACGTGGCTGCGTCTACCACCTCTGCTGGCAACGCGTTCTAGGCACCCACCACCCTCTGCGTAAAGAACTTTCCACACATATCTCCCTTAAACTTTCCTCCTCTCACTTTGAACTCATGACCCCTGGTAATCGAATCCCCCACTCTGGGAAAAAGCTTTTTGCTATCCACCCTGTCGAAACCCCTCATGATTTTGTAGACCTCAATCAGGTCCCCCCTCAATCTCCATCTTTCTAATGAAAATAATCCGAATCTACTCAACCTCTCTTCATAGCTAGCACCCTCCATACCAGGCAACATCCTGGTGAACCTCCTCTGCACCCTCTCCAAAGCATCCACATCCTTTTGGTAATGTGGCGACCAGAACTGCACACAGTACTCCAAATGTGGCTGAACCAAAGTCCTATACAACTGCAACAGGACCTGCCAACTCCAGTACTCAATACCCCGTCCAATGAAGGAAAGCATGCCGTATGCCTTCTTGACCACCCTGTTGACCTGTGTTGTCACCTTCAGGGAACAATGGACCTGAACACCCAGATCTCTCTGTTCATCAATTTTCCCTAGGACTTTTCCATGTACGTCCATACGCTTACCCAATGTCGACTTAAATGTACCTAAAGTTGGCGAATCTACAACCGTTGCAGGCAAAGTGTTCCATTCCCTTACTGCTCTCTGAGTAAAGAAACTACCTCTGACATCTGTCCTGTATCTTTCACCCCCCAATTTAAAGCTATGCCCCCTCGTGCTCGCCATCACCATCGTAGGAAAAGGGCTCTCCCTATCCACCCTATCTAACCCTCTGTTTATTTTATATGTTTCAAAGATCCTGCCGAATCTTGGTATAGTTGGCCTTCCCCCAGTTTAGTACTCTTCCTTGAGGACCAGTCCTATCCTTGTCCATGAGTAAAACTTACAGAATTGTGGTCGCTATTTCCAAAGTAGTCCCCTACTGTAATATCAACCACCTGACCGGGTTCATTCCCCAGCACCAGGTCCAGTATGGCCCCTTCCCGAGTTGGACTACATACATTCTGCTCTAGAAAACCCTCCTGGACACACCTTACAAATTCTGCTCCATCTTGACCCCTAACACTGAGTGAATCCCAGCCAATGTTGGGAAAATTAAAATCTCCCATCACCACCACCCTGTTTCTCCTACACCTTTCCATTATCTGTTTACATATTTGTGCCTCTATCTCACGCTCGCTGTTGGAAGGCCTGTAGTACAGCCCCAACATTGTTACTGCATCCTTCCTGTTTCTGAGTTCTACCCATATTGCCTCACTGCTTGAGTCTTCCATGGGGCCCTCCTTCAGTGCAGCTGTGATATCGTCTTTGACCATTACTGCAATTCCTCCACCCCTTTTACCTCCCTCTCTATCCCGTCTGAAGCATCGATATCCTGGGACAACTAGTTGCCAGTCATGCCCTTCCCTCAACCAAGTCTCAGTATTAGCAATAACATCATACCTCCAGGTACCGATCCAAGCCCTAAGTTCATCTGCCTTGTCTACTACACTTCTCACATTAAAACAAATGCACCTCAGACCACCTGTCCCTTTGTGTTCATCATCTGCTCCACGACTACTCTTCCCTCTAGTCACACTGACTCCATTATCTAGTTCCCTACAGGCTTTCGTTTCTACCTCTTTTCTGTCCAATATTTGGTTCCCATCCCCCTGCCACATTAGTTTAAATGTTCAGCGCATTGATCGATATTGTTCTGGCTCACTCTCAGTGTCCTATTCAGGTGGAGCTCAGTGGAACATTGAGGTCATCACTCATTTTCAGATTCTCATTCTGGTTTGCTCATCATTGCATAGTCTTGCTACTCCCTAAGTCTGTTATCCATTCTTGCACCATTCCCCTCAGATCTCTGGACTCCTTTCATTCCAGCCTTTTGTGGGTGCACTATTATAGTACCTTTCATATCCTCAGTATGGTTCAAAGCAGTCGATTGCTGATGAAGCAGATTTCAGAGAATAGACATTGTTGACTGAAAGAAAATTGGGCAGCTCACTAGTGTGCTCAGCAGGATCCCACAAACAGCAATGTGATAATGCCCAGATAATCTGTCCTTTTTTTCAAATGTTGTTTCAATGACTTTTCTTGACCAGGACACTGAGAAGATTCTCCCTGCTCTTCACTTAGATAGAAACAGGGGTTATTAACCTCACAGAGAATGACTGGACTGCACCCCCCTCCAACAGTACTGTTACCTCATGAGTTGAAGACCTTCTGTCCATTGAGAGGGTTTAATCCATACGCCCCCACCCTCACTCTTCAGCTCTGGTGCATCAGACTAATAACTCCTTGTCTGTATTTATTCATTGCACAAGATCCCTTCGATAGAAATCGTGATGATCTCTGCACCCTGACAATGTAAATACACTTCAGATTAAGATCAGAGGATTAGGTCTGGCTCACTCTGCTCTTACCCTTACAATACAGGGTGAGGCTAATCTCCTGTGATTGGGAATACTTCAGGAACTGTATTCAACAGAGACTGTCACAGCATTATTTCAGATTGGCACTCAGTCATCAGGCTGGTACTAAAAGTGTCTGATCTGCAATCACAGAATCTGGGTTACCAACTAATGGCACCAAACTTTCTGTTATAGAGATAGTAGGAACTACAGATGCTGGTGTCAGATAACAAGGTGCAGAGCTGGAGGAGCACAGCAGGTCAGGCAGCATCGGAGGAGCAGGAAAGCTGGCATTTCAGGCCTAGAACCTTCTTCAGAAATTTGGGGGGGTTGGGGGGTAGTGGGGAGAGGGAGCTCAGAAATAAATGGAGAGAGGACGGGTGGGACTGGGGAAGGTAGGTGGGATGGTGATAGGTGAATGCAGGTAGGCAGTGGTCAGGATTGGTTCGTGAGGTGGGAGGAGCAGATGGGTGGGAGAAAAGATAGACAGGTTGTGTCAGGTCAAGGAGGCGGGGATGAGAGGGAGGGTTGGTCATGGGATGTGGCCAGGGATGTGGATATTTTAAAACTGGTAAATTCCATATTTAGGCCATTGGCCTATTTATTTCCCAGCTCCCTTACCCCTCCCAATTTCTGAAGAAATGTCTCAGGCCAAAACGTCAACTTTCCTGCTTCTCTGATGCTGCCTGAACTTTATGTAATCCCTGGATTTAATTACTTCAGGCTGAGAACTTTTGGCAATCTGCCCCTGTACTCCAGCCTTTGTTCACACTGTCTAGCCTTCGTTCAAACTTGCCCAGCCCATGGTCACTTAAAGTCCTTGAGTGCATTCCCTTATCCTCTTCACACCTTGCTGTCCCTGATCAAATCAGATGGACCTGTGCAAAGGACTGTGATTCCCTCCAGGAACGAATGGTACAGCTAGTTACCCGCTTCCCTGATGCACTGCAGTGCCTGCAGCTCAGTCATCACTTCAGTAGCCCTGATCCAACATTCCTGCAGATATGTTGGGAATGTGGGGTTCCATGAATGAGGTGGGTCTAGGTGAAATGCAGTTGGTGTGGACTTGATGGGCTGAATGGTCTGCTTCCACACTATGAATTCTATAATTCAATAAAAAAATACTTAGCAAACTTAGTTTCTGGTCATTGCAGTTCCTAATTTGCCTGTTCCTTTTGCTGCACTAACTTGGAAATCAACTGTGCAGACTATTCAGCCCAGCTGCTCTATATTGGTGCTTCTGCCCTACGCAAGTCTCCTCTTACTCACTTTTCTTCACATCCTATTGTTCTGTCTTCCTATCCCTTTCTCCTCGTGTTAATCCAGCTTTCCTCTTCAATGATCGTCTTGAGTACTTCTCGGAGGAAGTTTCCCGTTTGGCTCACTCTCTGGAGAAAGAGGAATCTCTTAAATTCGTGAATAAAGGGTCTAGGCCCAAAACGTCAGCTTTTCTGCTTCTAAGATGCTGCTTGGCCTGCTGTGTTCATCCAGCTCCACACTTTGTTATCCTAAATTCATGAACAGTTTTATTAATGACTGTGTTTTGTATTGACAGCATCAAGGTCTGATCTCAAATCACAAATGGAAACACCTTCTCTGTGTCTTTTCCAACGAAACCATGGCCATGAACTCTTCTCCAGTGACCAAATCAAAGCTGCAGTTCTCTACCCTTCCTGAGAGGGTGGCCAGGGTTTAAGAAACTCTTCTTCATAGAGAACATAGAACAGTACAGCACAGCACAGCACAGGCACCTTGGCCCACAATGTTGTACCGGCCTGTTATGCTACTCTAAGATCAAACTACCCTGCATCCTCGACATTGTACTATTATCCGTGTGCCTATCCAAGAGTCGCTTAAATGTCCCTAATGTATCTGACTCCACTCACAACTGCCGGCAGCGCATTCCACAACCCACCACTCTCTGTGTAAAGAACCTATGTCTGATATCTCCCCTATACCTTCCTCCAATCACCTTAAAATTATGCCCCCTCGTAATAGTTATTTCAGCCCTGGGATAAAGTCTCTGACTATCTACTCTATCTATGTCTCTCATCATTTGGTAAACCTCCATCAAGTCACCTCTCATCCTTCTTCGCTCCAATGGGAAAAGCCCTAGGCCCCTCAACCCTTCCTCAAAGACCTGCCCTCCAGTCCAGGCAGCATTCTGGTAAATCTCCTCTGCACCTTCTCTAAAGCTTCCACATCTTTCCTGTAATGAGGCAACTAGAACTGAATTCAATATTCCAAGTGTGGTCTAACCAGAGTTTTATAGAGCTGCAGCATAACCTCGCGGCTCTTAAACTCAATCCCCCTGCCAATGAAAGCCAACACACCATACGCCTTCTGAACAACCCTATCAACTTGGATGGCAACTTTGAGGGATTTATGGGCATGGACCCCAAGATCCCTCTGTTCCTCTACACAACCAAGAATCCTACCGTTAACCCTGTATTCTGCATTCAAATTTGACCTTCCAAAATGAATCACTTTGCACTTTTCTGGGTTGAATTCCATCTGCCACTTCTTTGCCTAGCTCTGCATACTGTCTTGTATCAAGACAGCCAAATTTCCTTGAATCCCATGCCTCCTTATTTTGTGAATGAGCCTACCATGGGGAACCTTATCAAATATCTTGCTAAAATCCATATACAGCACATCCACTGCTCTACCTTCACCCACGTGTTTTATCACACCCTTAAAAAGAATTCAATAAGGCTGCCCTTCACAAAGCCATGCTGATTATTTCTAATCAAACTGTGCTTTTCCAAATAATCATAAACACTAACTCTTAGAATCCTCTTCAGTAATTTGCCCACCACAGAAGTGAGACTGACTGGTCTGTAATTTATAGGATTATCTCTATACACTTTCTTGAACAAGGGAATAACATTTGCCACCCTCCAATCTTCTGGTACAACTTCAGTGGACAGTGAGGATGCAAAGATCTTTGCCAAAGGGACAACAATCTCGTCCCTCGCTGCCCCTGCTAACCTTCGGTAATATCCCATCTGGGCCAGAGAATTTATCAATCCTCATGTTCCTTCTTGACAAAGCAAACAGGTAGATTTGGGCAGCGAGGTCCCGTCTTCATAAACTGTGCTGATAATCACCTGAACTTCCCTCAAAAGTGTTTAAAATTTATTCACTCATGCATTTACTGCCCAGAGGGTAGTTTAGAGCCAACCATATTGCTATGGGTCTGGAGTCACATGTAGGCCAGACCAGGTAAGGATGGCAGTTTCCTTCCCTAAAGGACATTAGTGACCCAGATCAGATTTTCCCCAACAATTGTTTCATGGTCATTGTTAGACTTTTAATTCCAGACTTTTTAACTGAATTTAGACTTAACTATCTGCCGCAGCAGGATTTGAACCCTGGTCCCTGGAACATTCGCTGAGCTTCTGAATTAATAGACTTATGAAAGTACGACTAGGCCATTGCCTTCTGACTACTTTATGCCCTCACAGGCTGGGGTCTTGCCAGCTTCACCTTGTAGGCCACACAGAACCTTCCGACTGAGTGAAAAGTCCATTACGATGTGAGTGTGAGGCTCATGATAAATGTGGTGATATAAATGTTGTTTGTGCATCTCACTGATAACATCAACGTATCAGCAGACAACTGGCACTTGTGGTAATTGTTTTCCAGAAATTCTTGTTCCTGTTTTTTTCCTTTCTCCTTATCAGCCCTTTACAAGTGACAAAGAGTCTGATTGTTCAGTTACATACCCACCCTTAATTCTCAGAAAAACTAGGCATGGTGCAGTAATTAATATTCCAGACTCATATTTCACCAGTCCTCCAGGCAGCCTTCAACCCTCACCATCTTCACAATCCCCGGAAAAGCACTGTTCTCCTGGTCAAGGGGAAACACTGGGCAAATTGTCCTGAGAAACTGCTCATTTCCAGCCAGGACAGCAGTGTCAGCTATGTGCTCGCACCATGTGTAAATGTACAGGAGGAATAAAGGACATTTCATCCCCATTTTACAACAATCACTCCTGTAAACAAATAAGCTGTTAAACCTGTCACATCATTTAAAACATTCGGTGGTAATCGGCCAGGTTGAGGTTGGTTTTTACGACAATCACTCCTGTAAACAAATAAGCTGTTAAACCTGTCACATCATTTAAAACATTCGGTGGTAATCGGTCAGGTTGAGGTTGGTTTTTAGTCTGGTTGGGGGCAATATTCTGTCAGGTCAAACAGAAGAGCTAGGAGCAGGAGGATGCCATTCAGCTCCCCTGACCCTGCTCCACTATCTAAAATGACTGATCTTGTCTCAGCCTCAACTCCACTTTCCTGCCTGCCCTCAAAACCTTTCAACCCATTACTAATTAAAAACCTTTCTATCTCCTCCTGAAATTTACTCAACGTTCCAGCATCCACTGAACTCTGGGGCAGTGAATTCCACAGATTCACAATCGTCTGAGAGAAACTGCCATCCTTACCTGGTCTGGCCTACATGTGATTCCAGACCCACAGCAATATGGTTGGCTCTGAACTACCCTCTGGGCAAGAAATCTCTGTTTTAAATCTGTCAGCTCTTCTCCTAAAACTGTGACTTCTCATTCTAGATTGCACCACATGAGGAAACATCCTCTGTCACATAGAATCCCTACAGTGTGGTAACAGGCCATTCAGTCCAACAAGTCCACACTGACCCTCTGAAGAGCATCTCAAACAGACCCTTCCCTACCCCTTTCCCCTGTAACCCACCTAATCTACACACCCCTGAACAATTTGGGCAACTTAGCATGGCCAATCCACCTAGCCTGCACATCTTTGGACTGTGGGAGGAAACCAGAGCACCCAGAGGAAACCCACACAGACACGGGGAGAATGTGCAAACTCCACACAGACAGTTGCCCGAGTGTGGAATTGAACCCAGGTTCCTGGCGCTATGAGGCAGCAGTGCTAACCACTGAGCCACCATGCTGCCCTGGAAAGTCAGATGGGTGGGTATGTTTTGTGGGTGTTGCTGTGTTCAGTGATAAATGGCAGTGGGGTGTTGAGGCACTTAGTTCATTGACACTGGTTAATCCTAAGTCAGTGTCTGGGTAAATCCCATGTATATGGCTCCAGACACCAATCCTGAGTTTATTGTCAGATATTTTTAAAAAATTTCATTCAGAGATATGATGTCACTGGCTGGGTCAGCATTTATTACCCATCCCTAGTTGCCCCTTGAGAAGGTGGTGATGAGCTGCCTTCTCAAACCGGTGCAGTCCATGTGCTGTAGGTTGAGCCACAATGCCATTAGGGAGGGAATTCCAGGATTATGACCCAGTGACAGTGAAGGAACGGTGATACCGTTGACTGGAGTAGGTCAGAGATTAGGAAGACTGCATCCTAGTCAGGATGGTGAGTGGCTTAGAGGGGATCTTGTCGGGGGTGGTGTTCCCATGTATCTGCAGCCCCTGTTCTTCAGATGGAAGTGGTCATGGGTTTGGAAGCTGCTGTCTGAGGATTTTTGGTGAGTTTCTGCAGAGCATCTTGCAGACAGTAGACACTGCTGCTACTGAGCATCGGTGGTGCAGGGAGTGGATGCTTGTGAATGTAGCGTCAGTCAAGTGGCTGCTTTGTCCTGGATGGTATCAGGCTTCTTGAGTGCTGTTGGGGCTGCACTCATCCAGGCAAGTGGGGAGTATTCCATCACACTCCTGACCTGTGCCTTGTGGACAGGCTTTGGGGAGTCAGGAGGGGAGTTACTCACTACAGTATTCTTAGCTTCTGACCTGCTCTGGTTAAAGTTTACATCATTCTTTCACTGTCACTGGATAAAAATCCTGGAACTCCTTCCCTAATGGCATGGTGGGTCTACACAGACAGCAGTGTTTCAAGAAGGCAGCTCCCCACCACATTCTCCAGTGCAATTAAGGAAGGACATTAAATGTCAGCCCAGCCAACAACAACCACATCCTGTGAATGAATAAAAAGTGTATGTTACTCCAGACCCACAGCAATGCATTAGAACACAGAAGATAGAACAGTACAGGCCCTTCGGCCCAAAGGTTGTGCCAAACTTTTACTTTAAACCTAAGGTCTATCTAACCTCCACCCCTACCTTATACTGTCAGCCATATGCCTATCTAATAGCCGCTTAAATGCCTCTAATGAGGCCGACTCCACAATCCTCTCCAGCCGTGCATTCCACACTCCTACCACTCTCTGAGTAAAGAACCTACCCCTGACGTCTCCACTATATCTACTTCCACTCACTTTAAAACTATGCCTCCTCATAATAGCTGCCTCCACCATAGGAAAATGTCTCTGGCTGTCTTCTCTATCCAGACCTCTGATCATTTTGTACACCTCTGTCATGTCACCTCTCATCCTTCGTCATTCTAAAGAGAAAAGCCCTAGCTCTCTCAACCTTTCCTCATAGGATCTTCCCTCCATTTCAGGCAACATCCTGGTAAATCTCCTCTGCACCTTTTCCAACATGTCCACATCTTTCCTGTAATGAAGTGACCAGAACTGGACGCAATACTCCAGACGTGGCCGAACCAGGCTTTTTATAGCTGGAGCATAACTTCAAGGCTGTTGAATTCAATCCCTCTATTAATGAAAGCTAACACAGCATATGTCTTCTTAATAACTCCATCCACCTGGGTGGCAGCTTTCAGGGAACTGTGGACATGAACCCCAAGATCCTTCTGCTCCTCCACACTACCAAGAATCTTTCCGTTATCCCTGTATTCTGCTTTCAAGTTTGTCCTTCCAAAATGAATCACCTCACACTTTTCAGGGTAAAAAACCATCTGCCACTTCTCAGCCCAGCTCTGCATCCTATCAATGCCCCTTTGTAACCTAGAACAGCACTCCGCCCTGTCCACAACGTGACCCACCTTTGTTTCGTCCCTGAACTTACTAATCCATCCTTCCACTTCTACATCCAAATCGTTTGCAAAAATCACAAATAGAAGAAGATCCAGAACAGATTCTTGTGGTACACCACTCATAACTGAGCACCATGTTGAGTACGTTCTGGCCCCTACCACCCTTTGTCTTCTAAGGGTCAGCTAATTCTGAATCCAAACTGCCACAATTCCCCCTATTGCATGCCTCCTTACTTTCTGCATGAGCTTCCCATGGGGAACCTTATCAAACGTCTTACTTAAATCCACGTATACCACATCCACTGCTCTACCTTCATCCATGTGTTTGATCACCTTTTCAAAGAATTCAATAAGATTTGTGAGGCATGATTTACCCCTCCCAAATCCATGCTGAATATAGTTCATGATCCTGAACTGTAAAGGTTCTTTACTCAGAGAGTAGTTAGGGCGTGGAATGCCCTGCCTGCAACAGTAGTAGACTTGCCAAGTTTTAGGGCATTGAAATGGTCATTGGATAAACATATGGATAATAATAGAATAGTGTAGGTTAGATAGGCTTCAGTTTGGTTTCACAGGTCGGCACAACATCGAGGGCTGAAGGGCCTGTACTGCTCTGTAATATTCTATGTTCTATGCCCCTGCAAGTCATTCAGTTCAAAGCAACTAGCGATGGGCATTAAACACTGGTTTTCCCAGCAACATTCATGTCCCATGAAAAAATTTGAAAGGTGAATATGGTATGCAATAGTTGATTGGTTATGTAGTCATAAGATTATAAATAGTTCCCAGTTCAAGAGATTGAATACCAGGCTGACTCCCTTAACAATATTTTCATGTCTTTAAAGTGTCGGCAATCTCACAGATAGCATCATAACACCTGCAGATAAATCCCTCATTTGGAGACAATGGAGGATGTGAATTGTGAGCAGAATGGAAAAGTGTCGGGTCCAGTCAGCGAGGCTTGTTCCTTTGTGAGCACAACTGACCAGAGTCAACAGTCACTGGAGATGGCAGCCAAGAACAGTGGCCCTGGAATGAACCTCTCCCAAAAACAAGGCTTCACCATGTTTCAGAAAGGTGAGTGCAGTATTGCTGGCCTCCTTGTTCATTCAACCAATGAGAAGATGACCATTTACCAAGCTAAAGTGAAGGGATTATTGAACCCAGGAACAGCACTGTTGCTGTTAGAAGCACAAGCAGCTACAGGCTTCATCATTGACCCAGTGACCGAACAAAAATTGTCTGTGGATGAGGCTCTTCAGGAAGGAATCATTGGGACAGATGTATATGATAACCTAGTGTCTGCAGAAAAGGCAGCTGTAGGGTTTAAAGACCCTTACACTGGGGACCTAATCTCCCTGTTCGAGGCATTGAAGAAAGACTTGGTTGTACAATCACATGGACTTCGTTTACTGGAAGCACAGATAGCAACAGGGGGCATCATTGATCCCCTCTCTGGTCGACGTATTTCTGTAAGTGCTGCCTACCAGCGAGGGATATTTGATGAGGAGATGAACAAGATACTCTCTGACCCCAGTGATGACACCAGAGGGTTCTTTGACCCCAACACACAGGAGAACCTCAGTTTTCTGGAGTTGAAGCAGAGATGTGTGAGTGACCCGAAGACTGGATTGTGTCTGTTGATTGTTACAGACAAGGTGGTGAAGGGAATCCAGCTTCACATTGATGAAAAATTCAAGGAATTCTTCAAAAAGACTTTGGTTTCATTAAAATATGGCAGATTCAGAGGTCGGGAGGTGACTCTTTGGGAAATCATCAATTCTGAATACTTTACTGAAGATCAAACTAGGGAGTTTGTTGAAAAGGTCAGAACCGGAGTATGCACAATTGAGACAATAATCACCAATGTGACCACAACCATTGAACAAACAGAGAGAAAGAAAAAGGAAATAATGTTCCATGGTCTGAGGCGCAAAGTGTCTGCTCAGCAGTTATTGCAAAGCAACATCATCAATGAGAATTTGTTCCAAAACCTCGATAAAGGACTCATCACTACAGAGGAGGTTTTACAGTTGCAGTCAGTGAACAGATACCTGACAGGAACCTGTAGCATTGCTGGGGTCTTTGTAGAGTCAACCAACGAGAAGATGAGTATCCACCAGGCAATGAAGAAGGGTCTTCTGATGCCAGGAACAGCCTTGATCCTGTTGGAAGCACAGGCAGCCACTGGATTCCTTATTGATCCAGTGAAAAATGCAAAGTTCACTGTCGATGAGGCAATAAAGGAAAAACTTGTTAGTGCAGATCTGCATCAAAAACTGCTGTCTGCAGAAAGAGCTGTGACTGGCTACAAAGATCCCTACACAGGGAATGTGATCTCCTTGTTTCAGGCACTGAAGAAGGATCTCATTGTGAAAGATCATGGGATCCGTCTCCTTGAGGCACAGATTGCCACAGGAGGTATCATTGACCCTGTGAACAGTCACCGACTGCCTGTCGATGTGGCCTATCAACGAGGACTGTTTGATGAGAAGATGAACAAGATTCTCTCTGACCCCAGTGATGACACCAAAGGATTCTTTGACCCCAACACTAAAGATAACTTGACCTACCTGCAGCTGATGGAGCGATGTGTGATGGAGCCAGAAACTGGGCTCTGCCTATTGTGTCTGAGGGTCTTGGGTTATATAGACAATCAAACAATCTTTGCCTTCCAAAAACACACAATCTCCATCACAAAGGGGAAATTCAAAGGAAGAACCATGTCAATCTGGGAATGTCTCAACTCAGATTATATCACAGACAGGAAACGAAGAGAGATTGTCCAAGAATTCACCTCCAAAAAATTAACAATTGAACAGATCATTAGGATTATTATCACCATTATTGAAGAGAGAGAACACAGAACTCAGACAAACGTTACTGTCGATGGCTTCAGAAAGAAAATCTCCCTCACGGAGTTATTGAACTCTGAAATCATCGATTGCCAGACATTTGAAGAAGTCCAAACAGGGAACTTGACGGTTACAGATCTTCTGAAGAAGTCCTCTGTACAGAAATACCTCGAGGGTGACAGCAGCATTGCTGGGATCCTTGTGGAATCAACCAATGAGAAGATGAGTATCCACCAGGCAATGAAGAAGGGTCTTCTGATGCGAGGAACAGCCTTGATCCTGTTGGAAGCACAGGCAGCCACTGGATTCCTTATTGATCCAGTGAAAAATGCAAAGTTCACTGTCGATGAGGCAGTAAAGGAAAAACTTGTAAGTGCAGATCTGCATCAGAAATTGCTGTCTGCAGAAAGAGCTGTGACTGGCTACAAAGATCCCTACACAGGGAATGTGATCTCCTTGTTTCAGGCAGTGAAGAAGGATCTCATTGTGAAAGATCATGGGATCCGTCTCCTTGAGGCACAGATTGCCACAGGGGGTATCATTGACCCCGTGCACAGTCACCGACTGCCTGTCGATGTGGCCTATCAACGAGGAATGTTTGATGCGGAGATGAACAAGATTTTGTCCGATGCTGGGGATGACACCAAAGGATTCTTTGACCCAAATACTAAGCAGAACCTGACCTACCTGCAGCTGATGGAGCGATGTGTTAAAGACCCAGAGACTGGCCTCTGTCTGTTAAAAATCACAGACAAGGGTGTAAAGGCTCAGCAGAGTTACAACATGGTAGAAATTGAAAGAGCTTTTAGAGAGGAGGTAATAACTATGACATGTGGTCTATTCAAAGGCAAGACTGTCTCAGTGTGGGAACTGCTCCATTTAGAGTATTTCTCTGAAGAAAAGAGGAATGATCTGATTGCAAAGTACAAGAGGAACGAGATCAATATGAAGACCATCATCAAGATTATCACCACAACTATTGAGCAAACTCAAACAGAAACAGTCACTTTGAGTACTTCCAATATGGTCACATGTGCAGTTCCACAGCTTCTCACTGCTGAAGAGGTGGAAACAGCATTGAAAAAGGAAATAGTGTGCTTTCCTGTCTGGCGCTTCCTTCATTCCAAACTATTCACTGAAGAGAAGAGAAACGAACTGAGAGAGAAATACAGAAACAAGGAGATTGAGATGGAGACAATTGTCAGACTCATCCGCACGATCATTGAGGAAACTCAAACACAGACAGAAACACTAATCACCTTTTCAGGTTACCGATCAGAAATTACTGTTGAAGAATTGGTGGAGTCTAAGATCATTGATGAACAAACACTTCAGGATCTGCAGACAGGGAAAAAGACTGTGCAAGATGTTAGTGAGTTGGAATCAGTGAAAATGTATCTCCAGGGATCAGCCAGCATTGCTGGGATCCTTGTAGAGTCAACCAACGAGAAGATGAGTATCCACCAGGCAATGAAGAAGGGTCTTCTGATGCCAGGAACAGCCTTGATCCTGTTGGAAGCACAGGCAGCCACTGGATTCCTTATTGATCCAGTGAAAAATGCAAAGTTCACTGTCGATGAGGCAGTAAAGGAAAAGCTTGTTAGTGCAGATCTGCATCAAAAACTGCTGTCTGCAGAAAGAGCTGTGACTGGCTACAAAGATCCCTACACAGGGAATGTGATCTCCTTGTTTCAGGCACTGAAGAAGGATCTCATTGTGAAAGATCATGGGATCCGTCTCCTTGAGGCACAGATTGCCACAGGGGGTATCATTGACCCCGTGCACAGTCACCGACTGCCTGTCGATGTGGCCTATCAACGAGGAATGTTTGATGCGGAGATGAACAAGATTTTGTCCGATGCTGGGGATGACACCAAAGGATTCTTTGACCCGAATACTAAGCAGAACCTGACCTACCTGCAGCTGATGGAGCGATGTGTTAAAGACCCAGAGACTGGCCTCTGTCTCTTGCTACTTAAAAAGTAAACAAATTAAATAAAGATGAAAATTCTTCAAACTGGATATCATTCATACTTTGGTTTATTATGGTTTTCACTTCCCTCAGAATATCAGCATTGAAAGGATAACTTTGAGATGTCCAATCCTTCCTCTTGTAGGGTAAACTAGGCTGACAGGAACTTGGGTAACTCAGGGAGAGGAATGGTTGTTGGAAGTTCCCGGATTTAGATGCTTTAAAAGAAATAGGGAGGGTGGAAAAAGAGGCAGGGGAATGGCATTGCTAGTCAGGGCGAGTATAGCAGCTACTGAAAGGCAGTTCGAGAATGATATGTCTACAGAGTCAGTTTGGGTTGAGGTCAGGAACAAGAAAGGAGCAGTCACTTTGTTGGGTTTTTTTTTTTACAGACCCCCTAATAGTTGCAGAGAAGTGGGGGAGCGGATTGGGAGGCAGTTACTGGAAAGGTGCAGAAGTCACAGGGTTGTAGTCATGGGTGACTTCAGCAAGTGGAATATGAGTTGCTGTTCCTGCAACCTTCAGGTGGTATTGTTGTGGCACTGCAGGAGGCCGAGGATGGACATGTCGTCTAAGGAATGGGAGGGGGAGTTAAAATGATTTGCGACTGGGAGGTGCAGTTGTTTATTGCGAACCGAGCGGAGGTGTTCTGCAAAGCGGTCCCCAATTCTCCACTTGGGGGTTTCCCCAATGTAGAGGAAGCCACAACGGGTACAATGGATACAATATACCACATTGGCAGATATGCAGGTGAACATCTGCTTGATGTGGAATGTCATCTTGGGGCCTGGGTTGAGGGTGAGGGAGGAGGTGTGGGGGCAAGTGTAGTACTTCCTGCGATTGCAGGAGAAGTGCTGGGTGTGGTGGGGCAGGAGGGGAGAGTGGAGCGGAAAAGGGAGTCACGTCTTAGAGTGGTCCCTCCGGAAAGCAGACAAGGGTGGGGATGGAAAAATGTCTTTGGTGGTGGGGTCGAATTGTAGATGGTGGAAGTGTCGGAGGATGATGCGTTGGATCCGGAGGTTGGTGGGGTGGTACGTGAGGACGAGGGGGGTTCCTTTCTGGTGGTTATTGCAGGGACAGGGCGTGAGGGATGAGTTGCAGGAGACACGGTCGAGGGCATTCTCGACCACTGAGGGGTGTAGTTGCGGTCCTTGAAAAACTAGGACATCTGAGATGTACGGGAGTGGAATATTTCATCCTGGGAGCAGATGCGGCAGAGGCGAAGGAATTGGGTATAGGGGATAGCATTGTTGCAGGAGGGTGGGTGGGAAGAGGTGTATTCTAGGTAGCTGTGGGAGTTGGTGAGTTTGAAATGGATATTGGTTTCTAGATGGTTGCCTGAGATAGAGACAGAGAGGTCCAGGAAGGTGAGGGAGGTGTTAGAGATAGTCCAGGTGAACTTAAGGTTGGGTTGGAAGGTGTTGGTGAAGGGGATAAACTGTTCGAGCTCCTTGTGGGAGCACGAGGCGGCACCAATACAGTGGAGGAAGAGTGGAGTTTCGGGCCAGTGTAGGCATGGTAGAGGGACTGTTCCACATAACCTGCAAAGAGGCAGGCATAGCTTGGGCCCATGCAGGTATCCATGGCCACCCACTTTGTCTTTAGGAAGTGGGAGGAATCAAAAGAGAAGTTGTTTAGGGTGAGGATGAGTTCGGCTAGGCAGATGAGAGTGTCACTGGAGGAGGACTGGTCGGGTCTGTGGGACAGGAAGAAGCGGAGGACCTTTAGGCTATCTGCATGGGGAATGCGGGTGTATAGCGTCTGGACATCCATGGTGAAAATGAGGTGTTGGGAACCTTCGAATTGGAAATTTTGGAGGAGGTGGATGGCATTGGTAGTGTCACGGATGTCGGTAGGGAGTTCCTGGACCAAGGGGGAGAAAATGCAGTTCAGATATTTATTTCAGAACCCTCTCCCCCTCCCTATTTTCTGATGAAATGTCAGCTTTTGTGTTCCTAAGATGCTGCTTGACCTGTTGTGTCCATCCAGCTCCACACTTTGTTAACCCTTAAATATACATACCCCACAGCAAAGGCTGTGATGGAATCAGTAAGTCATGCCACCTGAAACAACCAGAATATCATAGAAACATAGACAATAGGAGCAGGAGGAGGCCAATCAACTACTTTTTTTTCAGTTAATCTATTTACAGTAAAATTCAGTACATTCCTGATTCATGTTCCTTAATTTGTTTTTTTTTAAATCCTCCAGTTCCCTATCCACAGATCCCCTCACCCAGTTACAGTAAAATAACATCATACATGGACTCAAAATTTCTCCAGCTCTCTCATCTGTATCTGTCTTGAGGATACTTCTTCCATATATTACCTTCCTCACCAGTCTTGTGAATGATTGTATGATAGATTGGTAACTACCTCTATATGCAGGTACCCCCTTTGAGCTAGAATATACATGGTGTTAAACAATACAGCTGTAGCGTTCATAAGCCTATACCTTCAACTTATGTTTCCCACCTTTTATTTTCGCTGAGATTCCCTTAGCACAGACTCCGACACCACCTGAGTCTTAGCTCAAACTTCTTTCACGTGCACTAAGTGTCCTAACACTTTACAATATTACCTACTGGATTAAACACTGTGGTACATGCAACATACAAACACTCAAGACAGGTTATCTGTATGTCATCTAATGGGCCCTTTCACGCAGTCTACCATTACTCCCTCAGAGCCCAGTCTCATTCATTCCTATAACATTTTGACCTAATAGCCAATCACACTGTTTGTTTTGATAGTAATTCTTTGTACATCCCTTTAACTAATATTACTTGCATTTTTTAAAGTCAGTTTCTCTATGGTTTATGCGTTAGCGTCTATGTTTTTACACAAATTCTTTCATCGAGTAGGTATATATGTCTGAGACCCGTTCTTCAGTGCATACTTTTTACCGTCTCATGTTTGTTACCTCTGAGGTAACATTCATTCTTGCACAATTACATCAGTATCCCAAGACCATATCATGCATTCTGCACTCCTAAATGATCTATCAGCTTGTACTTATCTCTCCACGTACGGTACTGATGCATTGGGTAGTGGCTTGATCAACAAATCGATTCTCTTATTGGGAAAAACAAGGTCACAAACATCACCAGGAGAAACCTGTTAGTTTTGTGCTCTCATGTGTACTTCCTTTGCACTACTGTAACATTTTAACCTGAATTGCTGCTTTAACACATTATTCTAAGTTTGTTTTGTCTTCTGCCACCAGCCTCCACCCTTAATTATTTTGTCTTATTCAATTTTGCAACTGAACTAGAACCACCATATCTAATTCCAGAGATCTGTAGATTTGTAGATTTGTAGTCCCTGGAACATAATCTTATAAAATTTTAGAACTAAAGTCAAACATTTCTGCATGATTCAGGCACAATAAACTTTGTTTGTTCTTCTTCTCAGATGACCCAAATTTTTTTAAACTTGATAACTCATTCTAGATATTTGACATATCTCTATGTAAATTTGTCTAAATTCAATATTCTGTTTACTCCCTTGAAGCCACTAATCATTTTCATGCATTGAAACCATTGAGACATGTGCACGCACTTTATCATTTCTCAGAATTCCTTTAAAATTTCAGGCAGCTATTCAATTAAATGTTTTAGAATACCAGGACGCTTGAGTCTTAATATAGTTATTGCAGTGAAATGCTTACCTGTACCCAGGCTCAGTGGTTTCAAGATTCCTGACATTCACTACAATTAATATTTCCAGAGTACTTCCCCTGAAAAACTGTCATTGATGAATGGCTTGATGGGTTGAGGGTGCCTCATTCATCATTGTGTTGCAACGGTGAAATTCTGCAAATGGGTTCAGCATTCAGTATCTCCAAATTCTAAAGAAACAAACAAGCTCCATCATTCCACATCAAGCAGAATGAGTTAACTAATATTAACGTAGGACGGATTCAAAAAGGGAGGTGGGGTATAAGCTCCTGCAAGTAAATACATCACCCATCTCTCCTCCTTAAAGGAAGGAAAAGTCCACCCCTTCGTTGAATTTGTCTTTCCAAAACTCCTTGCTCACAGGGAGTTGGATTTTCAACATTCCAATGCCCCAATCACTTGGATATTAACAATGAGTCAATCTTATCATCTGGAATTAAAGATTCACTGATGTTAAATCAGCATTTGAAAATTCATTTCGGCCAGAAATTGAAATTCCAAACATGGTAATTTCTAGGATTAAAATCTGCCCAAGCCCAACCACAACATGGAGCCAATTCCAAAAGGTAAATTTTTACCAAGCTTTACAAGCCAAATTTTTGAATCAATATTTTGCAAATTTCTGCTTTACACAACCACTGATGGTTGCTTAAAAGGTCATTACATTAACTATTCATGGTGCACACTGATACAAGCACACACCACACTTTCAAATCACGACACATTCCCAAAATGCAAACTAAAACTTCAATGTATCCCCAGATCTCAAGCTCCGTGGAATAACAACACACAAAATTGTACGGAATGACATTTTGCAACCAACAAAGAAAGGTGCATTCAATCCAGACAACGAAGAGTTAACCATTCAACAAGGTTCATTGCATAAGCACAGAACAGCAACCTGGTCTCCAGGTACCTCATTTTCCAGTTATAGCTATCTCCCATTCTTTTTGAGGGTCCTAATTATGCTAACAAATTAGCTACAGACCCAAATCCAGAGTCTGCTGCATTCCACTCTGGAATACGGAAGGCCTCCGGAGGACCAGAATGTTACCAAGCACGGTAACGAAACACCTGCAAACCTACAAACCAGCTCGGCGAGCCAACCAACCTCAACACCCACAGACCGAGCTACAGGTCTACACCAAAACCTTAGACGTTACTTTTCCTTCTGCCTACACTTGTTCCCGAATTACATCTTCATGGGAAAATAATGACTTCACGGAGTCATCACAGGGAGTATCCAAAAGGTTCTTTTCTAATTTGGTTAAATGTAGTTAAGAGAAGGCTCGACAACAGCAATTTGCTAAAATATGGACATTTATTGAGCAGTAATAAAAAAAGGAACATTTATTAAGTAAATAAAAAGGATGAAAAAGAGAGGAAATAAAATCAGGCAACAAAATGCAGAGGAATAGGATTGTGGGAGATATAGCAGTTTGGATCGGAATTCGGCTTGCTGAAAGAAGACAGAGGGTGGTAGTTGATGGAAAATGTTCTTCCTGGATACCAGTTACTAGTGGTGTACCACAAGGGTCGGTGTTGGGTCCACTGCTGTTTGTCATTTTTATAAATGACTTGGATGAGGGCGTAGAAGGATGGGTTAGTAAATTTGCAGACGACACTAAGGTCGGTGGAGTTGTGGAAAGTGACGAAGGATGTTGTAGGTTACAGAGAGACAGAGATAAGCTGCAGAGCTGGGCTGAGAGGTGGCAAATGGAGTTTAATGCAGGCAAGTGTGAGGTGATGCACTTTGGTAGGAGTAACCAGAAGGCAAAGTACAGGGCTAATGGTAAGAGTCTTAGTAGTGTAGATGAGCAGAGAGATCTCGGTGTCCATGTACACAGATCCTTGAAAGTTGCCACCCAGGTTGACAGGGCTGTGAAAAAGGCATACAGTGTTTTAGCTTTTATTAATAGAGGGATCGAGTTCCGGAACCAAGAGGTTATGGTGAAGCTGTACAAAACTCTGGTGCGGCTGCACTTGCAGTATTGTGTACATTTCTGGTCACCGCATTATAAGAAGGATGTGGAAGCTTTGGAAAGGGTGCAGAGGAGATTTACTAGGATGTTGCCTGGTATGGAGGGAAGGTCTTACGAGGAAAGGCTGAGGAACTTGAGGCTGTTTTCGTTAGAGAGAAGAAGGTTGAGAGGTGACTTAATTGAAACAGATAAGATAATCAGAGGGTTGATAGGGTGGATAGGGAGAGCCTTTTTCCGAGGATGGTGACGGCGAGCACGAGGGGGCATAGCTTTAAATTGAGGGGTGAAAGATATAGGACAGATGTCAGAGGTAGTTTCTTTACTCAGAGTAGTAAGGGAATGGAACGCTTTGCCTGCAACGGTAGTAGATTCGCCAACTTTAGGTACATTTAAGTCACCATTGGATAAGCAAATGGACGTACATGGAATAGTGTAGGTTAGGTGGGCTTCAATTGGTATGACAGGTCGGCACAACATCGAGGGCCGAAGGGCATGCATTGTGCTGTAATGTTCTATGTTTTATGTTCACACCCTTCTGCACGTCTGGGACCCCTCGATCAGTGGCTGGTCTGGAGGCTGAGGTTGTTCCTGACACTTTCTATGATCCCAGTCCAAGGTGAGATCCAGCGACTTGGATCAAAATACTGTCTGTTATACAGTGTGACTAATAGCCACGCACAGAAAACACATTGATTGTGCTGGTTTCAGTCCATACAGGAATGTTCACGGGAATCAATCAAGGTCTTGCAGCTGTGAAATATCATCAACAGGTTTAGCCCTTCAGCCCATCTTGTATACTTCCATGTGGGACCTTGTCAAAGGCTGGACCAAAGTCCACGTAAACCATATCAACAGCACGATCCTCATCAATATATTCAGTCACCTTCTCATAAAACTGAATTAAATTTGGAACGGTTGCAGAGGAGATTTTCCAGGGTTCTGCCTGGTCTGGAGGGCAGGTCTTATGAGGAAAGGTTGAGGGAGCAAGGGCTTTTCTCATCGGAGCAAAGAAGGATGAGAGGTGACTTGATAGAAGTGTACAAGATGATGAGAGACATAGATAGAGTGGGTAGTCAGGGACTTTTTCCCAGGGTGGAAATGACTATTATGAGGGGCCATAATGTTAAGGTGATTGGAGGAAGGTGTAGGGGAGATGTCAGAGGTAGGTCCTTCACACAGAGAGTGGTGGGCGTGTGGAATGTGCTGCCGGCAGTGGTAGTGGAGTCAGATACTTTAGAGTCTGGATGTAAGTTTGCCCACTGAGCTGGAAGGTTAGTTTTCAGACGTTTTGTCACCATTCTAGGTAACATCATCAGTGAGCCTCCGACGAAGCGCTGGTGTTATGTCCCGCTTTCTATTTATCTGTTTAGGTTTCCTTGGGTTGGTGATGTCATTTCCTGTGTTGGTGATGTCATTTCCTGTTCCTTTTCTCAGAGGATGGTAGATTGGCTCCAAATCAATGTGTTTGTTGATGGAGTTCCGGTTGGAATGCCATGCTTCTAGGAATTCTCGTGCGTGTCTCTGTTTGGCTTGTCCTAGGATGGATGTGTTGTCCCAATCAAAGTGGTGTCCTTGTAGTGACAAACATTGGACAAACAGGCAGAAAGCTAGCCACTAGGATACATGAACATCAACTAGCCACAAAACGACATGACCCACTATCACTAGTATCCTTACATACAGATGAGGAAGGACACCACTTTGATTGGGACAACACATCCGGACCTGGGGACTTGTCTACCCTAATGCCTTTTAGAATACCCAACACTTCCCCCTGCTTATCCCGACTTGACCTAGAGTAATCAAACATCTATCCCTGACCTCAACATCCATCATGTCCCTCTCCTCAGTGAATACCGATGCAAAGTACTCATTAAGAATCTCAGTCATTTTCTCTGACTCCTCACATAACTTCCCTTCTTTGTCCTTGAGTGGGCCAACCCTTTCTCTAGATACCCTCTTGCTCCTTATGTATGAATAAAAGGCATTGGGATTTTTCTTAACCCTATGTGCTAAAGATATTTCATGCCCCCTTCTAGCCCTCTTAATCCCTTGTTTCAGATTGGTCCTACTTTCCCGATATTCTTCCAAAGCTTCGACTGTTTTCAATCACCTAGGCCTTATGTATGCCTCTATGTATGCCTCCTTTTAGAACACAGAACATAGAACAATACAGCGCAGAACAGGCCCTTCGGCCCTCGATTTTGCACTGACCTGTGAACTAATCTAAGCCCCTCCCCCTACACTATTCCATCATTATCCATGTGCTTATCCAAGGACTGTTTAAATGCCCATAATGTGGCTGAGTTAACTACATTGACAGGCAGGGCGTTCCACGCCCTTACCACTGTCTGAGTGAAGAATCTGCCTCTGCCATCTGTCTTAAATCTATCACCCCTCAATTTGTAGCTATGCCCCCTTGTACAAGCTGAAGTCATCATCCTCAGAAAAAGACTCTCACTGTCCACCCTATCTAATCCTCTGATCATCCCGTATGTCTCTATTAAATCCCCTCTTAGCCTCCTTCTCTCCATTGAGAACAGACCCAAGTCCCTCAGCCATTCTTCATAGGCCCTGCGCTCCAGACCAGGCAACATCCTGGTACATCTCCTCTGCACCTTTTCCAATGCTTCCACATCCTTCCTGTAATGGGGTGACCAGAGCTGCACCCAATATTCCAAGTGAGGTCACGCTAGCGTTTTGTACAGTTGCAGCATGACATCGCGGGTCTGGAACTCAATCCCTTGACCAATAAAACCTAACACACCATAAGCCTTTTTAACAGCACTATTAACCTGGGTGGCAACTTTCAGGGATCTATGTACATGGACACCAAGATTCCTCTGCACACCCACACTACCAGGAATCTTTCCATGGACCCGGTGTTCTGCCTTCCTATTACTCCCCCCAAAGTGAATCACCTCACATTTAGTGATAATGGGAACTGCAGATGCTGGAGAATCCAAGATAATGAAATGTGAGGCTGGATGAACACAGCAGGCCCAGCAGCATCTCAGGAGCACAAAAGCTGACGTTTCGGGCCTAGATCCTTCGTCAGAGATGGGGATGGGGTGAGGGTTCTGGAATAAATAGGGAGAGAGGGGGAGGCGGACCAAAGATGGAGAGAAAAGAAGATAGGTGGAGAGGAGAGTATAGGTGGGGAGGTAGGGAGGGGATAGGTCAGTCCAGGGAAGACGGACAGGTCAAGGAGGTGGGATGAGGTTAGTAGGTAGGAGATGGAGGTGCGGCTTGGGGTGGGAGGAAGGGATGGGTGAGAGGAAGAACAGGTTAGGGAGGCAGAGACAGGTTGGACTGGTTTTGGGATGCAGTGGGTGGAGGGGAAGAGCTGGGCTGGTTGTGTGGTGCAGTGGGGGGAGGGGACGAACTGGGCTGGTTTTGGGATGCGGTGGGGGAAGGGGAGATTTTGAAGCTGGTGAAGTCCACATTGATACCATTGGGCTGCAGGGTTCCCAAGCGGAATATGAGTTGCTGTTCTTGCAACCTTCAGCTGGCATCATTGTGGCACTGCAGGAGGCTTTTGAAGCTGGTGAAGTCCACATTTTTTGAAGCTGCATTTATCCGTTTTAACTCCATTTGCCACTTTTCAGCCCAATTCTGCAGTTTATCCAAGTCTCCCTGCAACCTGCAACATTCTTCCACACTGTCTGCCACTCCACCCACTTTAGTGTCATCTGCAAACTTAATAACCCATCCACCAATGCCTGTGTCCAAGTCATTTATGGAAATTTCAAACAGCAGTGGTCCCAAATTAGATCCTTGAGGTAGGCCACTCGTGACCAGACTCCAGGCTGAATATTTTCCATCAACCGCCAGTCGTTGCCTTCTTACCGAAAGCCAGTTTCTAATCCAAACTGCTAAATCTCCCTCAAACCCGTGCCTCCGTATTTCCTCCAATAGCCTACCATGCGGAACCTTCTCAAAGGCTTTACTGAAGCCCATGTACACCATGTCAACTGCCCTTCCCTCATCAACATGCTTGGTAACCTTCGCAAAAAACTCAGTGAGGTTTGTGAGACACGACCTGCCTTTGATGAATCTATGTTGGCTATCCCCAATCAAATTGTTGCTTGCTAGATGATTATAAATCCTATCTCTTATAATCCTTTCCAAAACTTTTCCTACAACAGACGTAAGGCTCACTGGGTTTATAATTACCTGGGTCATCTCTACTGCCCTCTTTGAACAAGGGCACAACATTTGCCATCCTCCAGTCCTCTGGTACTAAACCTGGAGACAATGAGGACTCAAAGATGAAGGCCAAAGGCTCCACCACCTCCTCCGTAGCCTCCCAGAGAATCCTCAGAAAAATCCCATCTGGCCCAGGGGATTTATCTACCTTCACACCTTCTAGAATTGATAACACCTCCTCCTTACTAACCTCAATCCTTTCAATTCTAAGAGCCCCTAAATCAGTCTTCTCCTCGACAATATTCTCCTTTTCCTGAGTGAAAACCTCTTCCTTTTCCTCTTTGCTCGTCTCACAATTTCACCTGTCGTCCATGGTTCCCTAATCTTGCCTTTTCTATTCCTCATTTTCACAGGAACATGTCTCTCCTGCACGCTAATTAACCTCTCCTTAAAAGCCTCCCACATATCAAATGTGGATTTACCATCAAACAGCTGCTGCCAATCCACATTCCCCAGCTCCTGCTGAATTTTGCTACAGTTGGCCTTCCCCCAGCTTAGCACTCTTCCTTCAGGAACAGTCTCATCTTTGTCCAACAGTATTCTAAACCTTACGGAATTGTGATCACTATTCCCAAAGTAATCTCCTACTGAAACTTCAACCACCTGACCGGACTCAATCCCCAACACCAGGTTCAGTACGGCCCCTTCCTGAGTTGGACTATTTACATACTGCTCCATAAAACCCTCCTGGATGTTGCTTACAAATTCTGCTCCATCTAAACCCCTAACACTGAGTGAATCCCAGTTAATGTAGGGAAAATTAAAATCTTCCATCACCACCACCCTGTTTCTCCTACACCTTCCCATAATCCATTTACATATTTGTGCCTCTATCTCATGCTCGCTGTTGGGAGGCCTGTAGTACAGCCCCAGCATTGTTACTGCATCCTTCCTATTTCTGAGGCCTGCCCATATTGCCTCACTGCTCTGAGTAGATAGAGGAAGCCCTAAATGAGTTTTTTGCTTCGGTTTTCACTAAGGAAAGGGACCTAGTTGTGAATGAGAGCTTTGAGGAGCAGGAAAACAGGCTTGAACAGATCAAGATTGAGGAAGGTGATGTGCTGGAAATTTTGGCAAACATTAAGATTGATAAGTCCCCAGGGCCAGACCACATTTATCCTAGGCTGCTCCGGGAAGCGAGAAAGGAGGTTGCTAAGCCGCTGGTGAAGATCTTTGCTTCCTCACTCTCCATGGAAGTCGTACCGGAAGATTGGAGGGAGGCAAATGTTGTTCCTCTTTTCAAGAAAGGGAATAGGGAAATCCCTGGAAATTATAGACCAGTCAGTCTTACGCCTGTGGTCAGTAAGGTTTTGGAAAGAATTCTGAGGGATAGGATTTATGACTATTTGGAAAAGCATAGTGTGATTAAAGGGAGTCAGCATGGCTTTGTGAGGGGCAGGTCATGCCTCACAAATCTTATTGAGTTCTTTGAGGAAGTCACGAGACAGGTTGACGAGGGTCGAGCAGTGGATGTGGTGTACATGGACTTCAGCAAGGCATTTGATAAGGTTCCCCACAGCAGGCTCATTCATAAAGTCAGGAGGTATGGGATACAGGGTGGTTTGGCTGTCTGGATTCAGAATTGGTTGGCTGACAGGAGGCAGAGAGTGATTGTAGATGGTAAGTATTCTGCCTGGAGGTCAGTGCTGAATGGTGTCCCACAGGGCTCTGTTCTTGGGCCTCTCTCTTTGTAGTTTTTATAAATGACTTGGATGAGGAGGTTGAGGGGTGGGTTAGTATGTTTGCTGATGACACAAAGGTTGGAGGTGCCGTTGATGGTATCGAGGGCTATTGCAGGCTTCAGCGAGACATTGACTGTATGCAGAACTGGGCTGAGAAATGGCAGATAGAGTTCAATCTGGATAAATGCGAAGAGATGCTTTTTGGAAGATTGAATTTAAATGCTGAATATAGGATTAAAGGCAGGATTCTTGGCACTGTGGAGGAACAGCGGGATCTTGGTGTTCAGTGCATAGCTCCCTCAACGTTGCCATCCAGGTGGATAAGGTTGTTAAGAAAGCATGTGGTGTTTTAGCTTTCATTGACAGGGGGATCAAGTTTAAGAGCCGCGAAGTTATGCTGCAGCTCTACAAAACCCTGGTGAGGCCACACTTGGAATATTGTCTCCAGTTCCTGTCGGCCTATTATAGGAAAGATGTGGAGGCTTTGGAGAGGGTGCAAAGGAGGTTTACCAGGATGCTGCCTGGACTGGAGGGCTTGTCTTATGAGGAGAGGTTGACTGAGCTCAGACTTTTCTCTCTGGAGAGAAGGAGGAAGAGAGGTGGCCTGATGAGGTGTACAAGGTAATGAGAAGCATGGATAGAGTCGACAGCCAGAGACTTTTCCCCAGGGCAGGATTGACTGCCACGAGGGGTCATAGTTTTAAGGTGTTAGGAGGAAGGTATAGAGGAGACATCAGAGGGAGGTTCTTCACCCAGAGAGTTGTGAGCGCATGGAATAGTTTACCAGTGGTAGTCGTGGAAGTGGAGTCATTAGTGACATTTAAGCGACTGCTGGACATAGAACATAGAACATTACAGCACAGTACAGGCCCTTCGGCCCTCGATGTTGTGCTGACCTGTCATACCGATCTCAAGCCCATCTAACCTACACTATTCCATGTACGTCCATATGCTTATCCAATGACGACTTCAATGTACCTAAAGTTGGCGAATCTACTACCGTTGCAGGCAAAGCGTTCCATTCCCTTATACTCTCTGAGTAAAGAAACTACCTCTGACATCTGTCCTATATCTTTCACCCCTCAATTTAAAGCTATGCCCCCTTGTGCTCGCTGTCACCAACCTAGGAAGAAGACTCTCCCTATCCACCCTATCTAAACCTCTGATTATTTTATAAGTCTCAGTTAAGTCACCTCTCAACTTCTTCTCTAATGAAAACAGCCTCAAGTCCCTCAGCCTTTGCTCGTAAGACCTTCCCTCCATACCAGGCAACATCCCAGTAAATCTCCTCTGCAACCTTTCCAAAGCTTCCACATCCTTCTTATAATGCGGTGAGCAGAACTGTACACAATACTCCAAGTGCAGCCGCACCAGAGTTTTTTACAGCTACACCATAACCTCTTGGTTCCAGAACTCGATCCCTCTTTTAATAAAAGCTAAAACACTGTATGCCTTCTTAACAGCCCTGTCAACCTGGGTGGCAACTTTCAATGACCTCTCAGCCCAGCTCTGCAGCTTATCTATGTCTCTCTGCAACCTACAGCATCCTTCGTCACTATCCACAACTCCACCGACCTTAGTGTCGTCTGCAAATTTACTAACCCATCCTTCTACGCCCTCATCCAGGTCATTTATAAAAATGACAAACAGCAGTGGACCCAACACCGACCCTTGCGGTACACCACTAGTAACTGGTCTTCAGGATGAACATTTCCCATCACCCACCACCCTCTGTCTTCTTTCAGCAAGCCAATTTCCGATCCAAACTGCTATATCTCCCACAATTCCATTCCTCCGCATTTTGTACAATAGCCTATTGTGGGGAACCTTATCGAGCGCCTTGCTGAAATCCATATACACCACATTAACCGGTTTACTCTCATCTACCTGTTTGGTCACCTTCTCAAAGAACTCAATAAGGTTTGTGAGACACGACCTTCCCTTCACAAAACCGTGCTGACTATCCTTAATCAATTTATTCTTTTCTAGATGATTATAAATCCTATCCCTTATAACCTTTTCCAACACTTTACCAACAACTGATGTAAGGCTCACTGGTCTATAATTACCAGGGTTGTCTCTACTCCCCTTCTTGGACAGGGGAACATGCACATGGACAGCAGTGAATTGAGGGGAATGTAGGTTAGGTTAATTTAATTTTGGATTAGGATTATTCCACGGCACAACATTGTGGGCCGAAAGGCCTGTACTATACTTTTCTATGTTCTATGTTCTATGTTCCTCCCTATAGAGCTCTCCTTCAGCAGAGCTGTGATATCCTCTTTGACCAGTAATGCAACTTCACCCCTTTTACCTCTGTCTCTATCCTGCCTGAAGCATCTATATCCTGGGACATCTAGTGGCCAATCTTGCCCTTCCCAAGTCTCAGTATTGGAGTAACATCATAATGCAAGGTACTAATCCAAGCCCTACGTTCATCTGCCTTATCTACTACACTTCTCGCAGTACTGTACTGTACTGTACCGTTCTATGTTCTATGTTCTAAATTAGTCAGACAGGGTCTCTCTCCAACAAACCTCTGCTGACTAGCCTTGATCAATGCCGGCCTTTACAACTATTGTTATCGGATCCTTCGGAATCTTCTCCAATGATTTCCCTGTCACTGATGTCAGACTAATTGGTCTGCAATTACCTGGCCGATTCCTGCTCTCTTTGTGAACAAAGGAGCCACATTAGCCATCCTCCAGTCATCGTGGCAATTTACCTTTAACCAGCAAAGCCTTAAATGTCTCTGCTCCAGGCCCCAGCAATCTCCTCCCTCGCCTCCAAAAGCTCCCTGGGGTGCATCTCCTCAGGCCCTGGGGATTGATGTACTTTTATGCTCCCTTAAACATTTATTCCTCTGACTTATTAATCGTAACATGATCTAGAACCTCACCGCCCCACATGAAATCTCCAGCTACAAGACTTTTTCCTTTATGAATACAGATGAAAATTATTTATTTAAAACCTCACCCACGTTGTCTGGCTCCACACACAGATTTCCCCTTTGATCTCTATTAGCCTCACGCTTCCTTCAGGTGTTAGTGAGAGAAGTGGTATCACACACAGAAGTTGTCAGTAAAAAATCAAAGGGTCACACCATTGAGGAGGATGTATTAAACAAACCTCAGATGCTGTTAAATCTTTCGTCAGTTAGAAGGTTTCACATATTAATATGTATAAGTGAATTCCTGAATTTGTATTTGTAAATTCCCAAGTTCCTTTCAAAGTGGATGTTTCCACTGCCTCAGTGCCACTTACCCACCCTCTCACCATAACCCTTATTCCTTTACTGTCCAAAGATCTACCAACCTTTTCCTTACAAACATTCAACGAGATAGCCTCCACTGCTTCACCGGGTAAGGAATTCCACAGATTCACAACTCTTTAGGTGAAGATTTTTAACTTCAGGTCGGTCCTAAATCTGCTGCCTCTTATTTTGAGGCTATCTCCCTAGTTCTGGTCTCATCCACCAGTGGAAATAACCTCCCCACTTCTATCTTACTGATTCCCTTCATAATTTTATGTGTTTCTGTAAGATCCTCCCTCGTTCTTCTAAATTCCAATGAATACAGTCCCTTTCTACTCAAAATCTCCTCATGATCCAACCTTCTCAATTCCAATCAACCTAGTGAACCTCCTCGGCACCCCCTCCAGTGCTAGTATAGCTCTTCTCGAGTAAGGAGACCAAAACCGCACACAGTACTCCAGGTGTGGCCTCACCAGGACCCTATACAGCTGCAGCATATCCTCCCTGTTTTTAAACTCTATCTCTCTAGCAATGAAGGATAATATTCCATTTGCCTTAATTGCCTTTAGGGTGGCATGTTAGTTCAGCGGTTAGCACTGCAGCCTCACAGCGCCAGGGACCCGGGTTCAATTCCCGCCTTCGGCGACTGTCTGTGTGGAGTTTGCACATTCTCCCCGTGTCTGTCTGGGTTTCCTCCGGATGCTCCGGTTTCCTCCCACAGTCCAAAGATGTGCAGGCTAGGTGGATTAGCCATGCCAAATTGCCCGTAGTGTTCAGGGGTATGTGTGTTATAGGGGGATGGGTCTGGGTGGGATGCTTCAATGGGAGGGCCTGTTTCCACACTGTAGGGAATCTAATTTACCTGTTGTACATGCAAACTAACTTTTAACAATTCACGCACCAGTCCCTCTGCACAGCAACATGCTGCAATTTTTCACAATGTAAATAATAGTCCATTTATTGTTATTCTACCAAAATGGATGACCTCACATCTACCAACATTGTGCACCACCTGCTAGACCCTGCCCCACTCACTCAGCCTATCCATCTCCCTCTGCACTCTTTGCTCTACCACTCATCTTAGTGTGATCTGTGAACTTACACTTGGTCCCAATTCTAAATCATCGATGTAAATTGTAAACAATTATGGTCTCAACACTGATCCCTGAGGCAGACCACTAGCCACTGATCGCCATCCAGAAAAACACCCATTTATCCCCACTCTTTGCTTCCTGTAACCTTACCAATCTTCTATACATTGCCTGCAACACTGTGCACCTTTACCTTATGTAGCAGACTTTTGTGCTGCACCTTGTCGAATGCCTTTTGGAAATCCAAGTATGCTATATCTACTGGGTCCCTGTTGTCTACCACATTCGTAATGTCTTCATAGAATTTCAGCAAGTTGGTTAAACATGACCTGCCCTTCATGAACCCAAGCTGTGCCTGCCCTCATGCTGCTTCTGCCCAATTTCTATCCAGATGTCTTACTATTTCTTCCTTGATGATAGATTCAAGCATTTTCCCCACTACCGAAGTTAAGCTAACAGGCCTATACTTAACTGCCTTTTGTCTAACACTTTGTTTAAACAGTCACCTCACATTTGCTGTTTTCCAATCTGCTGGAACTGCGCCAGAGTCCAGCGAATTTTGGTAAATTACCACGAGCGCATTTGCTATTTCCCCTGCCATCTCTTTTAGTCGCCTGGGATGCATTCCATCGGGACCAGGGGGCTTGTCTACCTTTAGTCCCATGAGCTTGTCCAACATGACCTCTTCAGTGATACCAATCGTTCCTAGGTCCTCACCTACCTTCGTCTCCTTGTCACCAATTACTGGCAGGTCATTCATTTCCTTCACTGTGAAGACCGACACTAAACACCTGCTCAATGCCCTGGCTATTTAATTTGGATATTAAATATTTAAAAGAGGTTTCTCTCAACTGTATTCTTCAGCTGTGCTGCTTGACAGCCCTGTTACTGACACCTTCCAACACTTTACTGATGATCAAGAGGAGGCTAATGGGGCGGTAACTGGCCGGGTTGGATTTATCCTGCTTCTTGTGCACAGGGCAGACCTGGGCAATTTACCACATTGTTGGATAGATGCCAGTGCTGTAACTGTACTGGAACAGTTTTGGCTCGGATCGCAGGAGCAGCAAGTTCTGGAGCACAAGTCTATTTTAATGCAAGGAGCCAGACAGGTAAGGTGGATGAACTTAAGAGTGTTGATCAGCATGTAGGAATATGATATTGTTACAATTACTGAGACATTGTTGAAGGAAGGACAGGACTGGCAGCTCAACATTCCAGATTATAGAAGCTTCAGGAGTGGCGGTGGGGCTGCAAGAGAGGTGGGGCCTTGTATCATTGATAAAGGAAACCATCACTGCAATTTCAAAGGACTATGTTCTTGAAGGTTCTTCAAATGAGATTTTCTGGGTAGCGGTTAGAAATAGAAAAGGGGTGATTACTTTGCTGGGATTATACTACAGGCATCCAAACAGCCAGATGGAGATACAGGAGCAGATATGAAGGCAAATCACAGAGAGGTGTGAGAGAAATAGGGTTATAGCTGGAGGATATTTCAATTTTGTTAACATTAACAGGATTTCCTTAGTGTCATCAGAGATAATGGGAAGTGCAGATGCTGGAGAATCCAAGATAACAAAGTGTGGATAATAAAATGTGAGGCTGGATGAACACAGCAGGCCCAGCAGCATCTCAGGAGCAGAAAAGCTGACGTTTCGGGCCTAAACCCTTCATCAGAGAGGGTGTCTAGGCCCAAAACATCAGCTCTTGTGCTCCTGAGATGCTGCTGGGCCTGCTGTGTTCATCCAGCCTCACATTTTATTATCTTGGATTCTCCAGCATCTGCAGTTCCCATTATCACTAACAAAGTGTGGAGCTGGATGAACACAGCAGGCCAAGCAGCATCAGAGGACCACCTCTCTGATGAAGGGTCTAGGCCCGAAAAATTGCTTTTGTGCTCCTGAGATGCTGCTTGGCCTGTTGTGTTCATCCAGCTCCACACTTTGTTATCTTGCCTTAGTGTGAAATGATTAGACAGGGTGGGTTCTTTAAAGTACATCCAAGAGAGCTTTCTGTGCCAGTATGTAGACGGTCCTTCTAGAGATGGAGCAGTGCTAGACCTAATCCTAGGGAATGAAGCAGCTCAAGTGGTTGAATTTTCAGTGGCAAACATTTTGGGGTCTGTGATCATAATCCTGTAAATTTCAAGTCAATGGAAAAGGATAAGGACAGTCCAGCAGGGAAGTGACTAAAAATGGGAAAGCCAATCTCAATATCATTAGACAGGGTCTAGCTAATACTAACTGACAACAGTTATTTGCTTGTAAGTCTGCATTTGGAAAGTGAGAGTTTTTTAATAGTATAGTGAGAATTCAGGGTCAGCATGTTCCTGTACGAGTGAATGGCAAAGCCTGCTAGTCCAGGAACCTTGGATGTTAAGAGATATTGGGAGCTTGATTTTTAAAAAAAGAAGGAAAAATATGTCAGGTACAGCACATTAAAAACAGAGAAGTACTTCGGGGACCCGCTGCTGCAGTCACCGGCTCCACTTCCAGCGACAACACCTCACACACCACCCGAACCGCAGCAGCTGCTACCGCCCACCCCGCTCCTCCCACCTCCGACGGAGCCCCGCCCACGGCCGACGCAACCCCGCCCACGGTTGACGCCGACCGAACCCGCCCACAGCCGTCGACCTCATCGCCCCGCCCACAGCCTCCACAGCCAGCAACCCCAGTGATTACAGCCACACTGAGCCCTGCCACATCTTCACCTTCCCCCCAGACCTCCCACTGACTGAGGACGAACGGTCAGTCCACAGTAAGGGGCTCACCTTTGTCCCCCTACAACCACACATCAACGAATACCAGTCACGATTGGACATAGAGCAGTTTTTCCGCCGTCTTCGCCTCCATGCCTACTTCTTCAACCGGGAACCTAACCCTCCCTCCACTGACCCCTTCACCCTCTTCCAACACAAGTCCTCCTCCTGGACACCACCCCCAGGCCTCCTACCCTCCCTCGACCTCTTCATCTCCAACTGCCGTCGAGACATTAACCGCCTCAACCTCTCCACCCCTCTCACCCACTCCAACCTCTCTCCCGCAGAACGGGCTGCCCTCCGCTCCCTCTGCTCCAACCCCAACCTCACCATCAAACCCGCAGACAAGGGTGGCACAGCAGTAGTATGGCGCACTGACCTCTACATCGCCGAGGCCAGACGCCAACTCTCTGACACCACCTCCTACCGCCCCCTCGATCATGACCCCAACCCCAAGCACCAAACCATCATCTCCAACACCACTCACAACCTCATCACCTCAGGAGACCTCCCAACCACAGCCTCCAACCTCATTGTTCCCCAACCCCGCACGGCCCATTTCTATCTCCTTCCCAACAACCACAAATCTGCCTGCCCTGGTCGACCCATTGCCTCAGCCTGTTCCTGCCCCACCGAACTCACCTCCACCTATCTGGACTCCATTTTCTCCCCTTTGGTCTAGGAACTCCCTACCTACGTCCGTGACACCACCCACACCCTCCACCTCCTCCAGGACTTCCAATTCCCTGGCCCCCAACACCTCATTTTCACCATGGACGTCCAGTCCCTATACACCTGTATTCCTCATGCAGATGACCTCAAGGCCCTCCGTTTCTTCCTGTCCCGCAGGCCTGACCAGTCCCCCTCCACCGACACCCTCATCCGCCTAGCCGAACTCGTCCTCACCCACAACAACTTCTCTTTTGACTCCTCCCACTTCCTACAGACAAAGGGGGTGGCCATGGGCACCCGCATGGGCCCCAGCTATGCCTGCCTCTTCGTAGGTTACGTGGAACCGTCCCTCTTCCGCACCTACACAAGCCCCAAACCCCACCTCTTCCTCCGGTACATTGATGACTGTATCGGCGCCGCCTCTTGCTCCCCAGAGGAGCTCGAACAGTTCATCCACTTCACCAACACCTTCCACACCAACCTCAAGTTCACCTGGGCCATTTCCAGCACATCCCTCACCTTCCTGGACCTCTCAGTCTCCATCTCAGGCAACCAGCCAGTAACTGATGTCCATTTCAAGCCTACAGACTCCCACAGCTACCTAGAATACACCTCCTCCCACCCACCCTCCTGCAAAAATTCCATCCCCTATTCCCAATTCCTCTGCCTCCGCCGCATCTGCTCCCAGGATGAGGCATTCCACTCCTGCACATCCCAGATGTCCAAGTTGTTCAAGGACCGCAACTTTCCCCCCACAGTGGTCGAGAGCGCCGTTGACCGCGTCTCCCGCATTTCCTGCAACACATCCCTCACACCCCTCCCCTGCAACAACCGCCCTAAGAGAATCCCCCTCGTCCTCACATACCACCCCACCAACCTCCGGATACAACGCATCATCCTCCGACACTTCCGCCATCTACAATCCGATCCCACCACCCAAGACATTTTTCCATCCCCACCCTTGTCTGCCTTCCAGAGAGACCACTCTCTCCGTGACTCCCTTGTTCGCTCCACACTCCCCTCCAACCCCACCACACCCGGCACCTTCCCCTGCAACCACAGGAAGTGCTACACTTGCCCGCACACTTCCCCCCACACCCCTATCCCAGGCCCCAAGATGACATTCCACATTAAGCAGAGGTTCACCTGCACATCTGCCAATGTGGTATACTGCATCCACTGTACCCGGTGTGGCTTCCTCTACATTGGGGAAACCAAGAGGACGCTTGGGGACCGCTTTGCAGAACACCTCCGCTCAGTTCGCAACAAACAACTGCACCTCCCAGTCGCGAACCATTTCAACTCCCCCTCCCATTCTTTAGATGACATGTCCATCATGGGCCTCCTGCAGTGCCACAATGATGCCACCCGAAGGTTGCAGGAACAGCGACTCATATTCCGCTTGGGAACCCTGCAGCCCAATGGTATCAATGTGGACTTCACCAGCTTCAAAATCTCCCCTTCCCCCACCGCATCCCAAAACCAGCCCAGTTCATCCCCTCCCCCCACTGCACCACACAACCAGCCCAGCTCTTCCCCTCCACCCACTGCATCCCAAAACCAGTCCAGATTGTCTCTGCCTCCCTAACCTGTTCTTCCTCTCACCCATCCCTTCCTCCCCCATCAAGCCGCACCTCCATTTCCTACCTACTAACCTCATCCCACCTCCTTGAAATGTCCGTCTTCCCTGGACTGACCTATCCCCTCCCCACCTCCCCACCTATACTCTCCTCTCCACCAATCTTCTTTTCTCTCCGTCTTCGTCTCCCCCTCTCTCCCTATTTAAGATAAGCATATGGACGTACATGGAATAGAGTAGGTTAGATGGGCTTGAGATCGGTATGACAGGTCGGCACAACATCGAGGGCCGAAGGGCCTGTACTGTGCTGTAATGTTCTATGTTATTCCAGAACCCTCTCCCCATCCCCCTCTCTGATGAAGGGTCTAGGCCCGAAACGTCAGCTTTTGTGCTCCTGAGATGCTGCTTCGCCTGCTGTGTTCATCCAGCTTCACACTTTGTTATCTTAGTACAGAGAGTGTAGCAAGTTGCTGATGAAAGAAATGAGGAGGGAGAAGAGGGGCCACAAAATATCTTTGCTAAACAGGATTAAGGAAATCCCAAGGCATTTTATAAATATGGTAAGATTAAGAAGATTACCATGGAAACAGGCAAAAGGGGCAGTCTGCGCATGTAGGCAGTGGATGTAGGTGAGGTTTTAAGGGAGTATTTCTCACCTGTTTTCGCAGAGGTGAAAGACATTATAGCCAGGGATTTCATAGAACATAGAACATAGAACATTACAGCACAGTACAGGCCCTTCTACCCTCGATGTTGTGCTGACCTGTCATACCGATCTGAAGCCCATAATTTGGGACGGTGAGGTTCTAAATCATGTTACGATTAATAAGTCAGAGGAATAAATGTTTAAGGAGCCATAAAAGTGCATCAATCCCCAGGGCCTGAGGAGATGCACCCCAGGGAGCTTTTGGAGGCAAGGGAGGAGATTGCTGGGGCCTGGAGCAGAGACATTTAAGGCTTTGCTGGTTAAAGGTAAATTGCCACGATGACTGGAGGATGGCTAATGTGGCTCCTTTGTTCACAAAGAGAGCAGGAATCGGCCAGGTAATTGCAGACCAATTAGTCTGACATCAGTGACAGGGAAATCATTGGAGAAGATTCCGAAGGATCCGATAACAATAGGTGAAAAGGCCGGCATTGATCAAGGCTAGTCAGCAGAGGTTTGTTGGAGAGAGACCCTGACTGACTAAGTTTGAGTCTGTGTGTTTGAGAAGGTGACGGAATATGTTGATGAGGATAGTGCAGTCGATGTGTTTTACGTGGACTGCAGTAGGGCCTTTGACAAGGTCCCGCATGGAAGGCTGGTCCAAGCGGTAAGAGCCCATGGGATCCGCGGCAAGTTGGCAAACTGGATCTAAACTGGGCTCACAGAAAAGAGACAAAAGGTGATGGTTCAAATAGTATCAGAGATAATGGGAACTGCATGGCTGGTGGTTGTTTTTCTGAGTGGAAACCTGTGATTAGCAGTGGACCAGAGGGATCAGTCTGGGACCTACATCAAACACAACCATCTTCCTACATGCCACGTATGACTCCAGATGCCTGTTAAATGCTGTAACTGTACCAGCCTCCACCACTTCCTCGGGCAGCTCATTCCATACACGCACCACCCTCTGCGTGAAAATCATTCTCCTCTCACCTTAAACCTACGCTGCTTGGTTTTTGCACCCCACTACCCTGGGAAAAGACCTTGACTATTCACCCAATGCATGCTCCTCTATAAACCTCGATAAGGCCACCCCTCAGCCTCGGACCCTCCGGGGAAAATAGCCCCAGCCTATCCAGCCTCTCCCTGTAGCTGAAAACTTTCCAACCCTGGCACCATCCTCCTGTCTTTTTTGAACCCTTTCAAGTTTCACAACACCCTTCTTATAGCACACAGTATTCCAGAAGTGGCGTCATCAACATCCTGTACAGCCATGACATGACCTCCCAACTGCTATACTCAATGCACAGACCAATAAAGGCAGTGTAGCACATGTCTTCTTCACTACCCTGACTAGGTGCGACTCCACTTTCAAGGAACTTGCACTCCAAGGTATCTCTGTTCAGCAA
This sequence comes from Stegostoma tigrinum, assembly GCF_030684315.1. Classification (NCBI taxonomy): domain Eukaryota; kingdom Metazoa; phylum Chordata; class Chondrichthyes; order Orectolobiformes; family Stegostomatidae; genus Stegostoma; species Stegostoma tigrinum. The sequence goes on from NC_081355.1 coordinate 161,867,245, forward strand.
CAAAAAAACAAAGAACAAAGAATAAAGAAAATTACAGCACAGGAACAGGCCCTTCAGCCCTCCAAGCCTGAGCTGACCCAGATTCACTATCTAAACCTGTCACCTATTTTCCAAGGATCTGTATCCCTCTGCTCCCCGCCCATTCATGTATCTGTCTAGATACATCTTCAATGATGCTAACATGTCTGCGTCTACCACCTCCGCTGGCAATGCGTTCCAGGCACCCACCACCCTCTGTGTAAAGAACTTTCCACGCATATCTCCCTTAAACTTTCCTCCTCTCAATTTGAACTCATGACCCCTAGTAATTGATGCCCCCACTCTGGGAAAAAGCTTCTTGCTATCCAACGAGTCTATACCCCTCATGATTTTGTAGACCTCAATCAGGTCCCCCCTCAATCTCTGTCTTTCTAATGAAAATAATCCTAATCTACTCAACCTCTCTTCATAGCTAGCACCCTCCATACCAGGCAATGTCCTGGTGAACCTCCTCTGCACCCATCCAAAGCATCCACATCCTTTTGGTGATGTGGCGACCAGAACTGCACACAGTACTCCAAATGTGGCCGAACCAAAGTCCTATACAACTGCAACATGACCTGCCAACTCTTGTACTCAATACCCCGTCCGATGAAGGAAAGCATGCCATATGCCTTCTTGACCACCCTATTGACCTGCGTTGTCACCTTCAGGGAACAATGGACCTGAACACCCAGATCTCTCTGTTCATCATTTTCCCCAGGACTTTTCCATTTACTGTATAGTTCGCCCTTGAATTTGATCTTCCAAAATGCATCACCTCACATTTGCCCGGATTGAACTCCATCTGCCATTTCAAAGAAGAACAAAGTACAAAAAAAATTACAGCACAGGAACAAGCCCTTCGGCCCTCCAAGCCTGTGCCGATCGAGATGCTCTGTCTAAACCTGTCATCTATTTTCTAAGGTTCTATATCCCTTTGCTCCCTGCCCATCCATGTACCTGTCCAGATACATCTTAAAAGACACTATCGTGTCTGCGTCTACCACCTCCGCTGGCAACGTGTTCCAGGCACCCACCACCCTCTGTGTAAAGAACTTTCCATGCATATCTCCCTTAAACTTTCCTCCTCTCACTTTGAACTCATGACCCCTAGTAATTGAGACCCCCACTCTGGGAAAAAGCTTCTTGCTATCCACCCTGTCTATACCCCTCATGATTTTGTAGACCTCAATCAGGTTTCCCCTCAATCTCCATCTTTCTAATGAAAATAATCCTAATCTATTCAACCTTTCTTCATAGCTAGCACCCTCCATACCAGGCAACATCCTGGTGAACCTCCTCTGCAAATTTCTCCGCTCAACTCTCCAATCTATCTATATTCTGCTGCATTCTCCGACAGTCCCCTTCACTATTTGCTACTCCACCAATCTTATATCATCTGCAAACTTGCTGATCAGATCATCTGTACCTTCCTCCAGATCATTTACATATATCACAAACAACAGTGGTCCCAGCACAGATCCCTGTGGAACACCACTGGTCACAGGTCTCCAATTTGAGAAACTCCCTTCTAATACTACCCTCGGTCTCCTGTTGCCTAGCCAGTTTTTTATCCATCGAGCTAGCACACCCTGGACCCCATGCGACTCCACTTTCTCCATCAGCCTGCCATGGGGAACCTTATCAAACGCCTTACTGAAGTCCATGTATATGATATCTACAGCCTTTCCCTCAATCAACTTTGTCACGTCCTCAAAGAATTCTATCAAGTTGGTAAGACATGATCTTCCCTGCACAAAACCATGTTGCCTATTACTGATAAGCCCATTTTCTTCCAAATGGGAATAGATCCTATCCCTCAGTCTCTTCTCCAGTAGCTTCCCCACCACTGATGTCACAAACACTCCCCAGGACCTTAGCATGAAATGTGGAAGTCCTGCCCTGATGTGCCTTTCCAAAATGCAACACCTCACATTTATCTGAATTAAACTCCACCTGCCACAGGGTGCAGATACATGGGAACACCACACCCTGCAACCTCCCCTCCAAGCCACTCATCAACCCAACTTGGAAATATTTTGCTGTTCCCTTGGTGTGGGGCGGCTGAGCCAAAATCCTGGAATTCCATCCCTAAGGTTATTGTGGGTCTAGCAGAAAGGGCAGGTTGAAAAAGGGCAGCTGGCTGACTCCGTGCCTCAGAGTAGCAGGGACCTGGGCTGGCCTACAGTCAGACTGTTACCTGTTTGCAATAAGCAGTGATGTTTGTTGGGTGCAGAAACCCAGTCAGTGCATTCTGCCAGCCTGGGCCAACAGCGCAGGCAAATGAGAGGATTTTGTTCAAGTTCACAGACCCTTTGCGTGTGGACAGGATGAACGGTACACTGTTCCACTGAGAGGTGACATTACATCAGCTGGAGGTATCCACTCTCCGGCTGATCCCCTGTGAAACTGAGAGTAAAACACCTCTGATCCCACAGTGACTTGATCACACAGTGGGATCCGGTCTTGCTGCTCCAGTGACAAATCGGGATAGCCTGGCTGCGATCTGCTGAAGCGATCACATCTCCCACTGGTTCACTGCCGCATTAGATTCCTCCCTGTGATCGGGTGACATTGAGTGCGGCTGAGCGAGTAGATCAGCGTGTGGGTGGATCCCTGTGGCTGGGTATGTCAGTAACAGGCGGATCCCGGGAGCAGATGCAATGTCTCAGGCGGAGAGAGGCAGCACGGAGCCTGTGGCTGGGAAGCTGGGGCAGGACAGCGAGGAGGAGGAGGAGGAGGAGGAAGCCGAGATCCTGGAGGAGAGTCCGTGCGGCCGCTGGCAGAAACGGCCCGAGCAGGTCAGCCAGAGAGAGACCGTGGGAGTTAGAGGCGTAGACGGAGTGAGGGATTGAGAGGGAGAGAGTCAGTGCAGAAATGAAGAGAACAGTAAAGTAACCGGAGGGAGAAGGGAGGGATTGAGCAGGGGAGAGTGAGGGAGGGAGGGGGAGATTGACCGTAGGGAGTGTGCAGGGAGGGAGAGATGGAGGGAGAGAAAGAGAGGGAAGGGGAAAGAGAGAGGAGGAATGCACTCGCTAACACACATCAACACGTACTCTAATACATTCATTCTGTAATCAGTGTGCACATGCTGATAGATAAGTGTGCATGCACACTCACCGTCTGATACACATTAATGTCCTGCCCCAGGCTGAGCTCCAGTCTGAGGGGTATGCCTGAACACTCACAGGTAGGCCTCTTGACACTGTTATCATCCTGCAGTCTGGAGTGAAGGAGACATCTTTATGGTATAAACAAACTCACTAGGGGACCCCCTTCTCTCTGTCAGCTCTAGCAGTTTACAACATGAGAAGTCAATTCTCCTTAACTCTGTTTTAAATCTGGGAGCCATTATCCTCAGACTTTGACCTCTCGTTACACGTTGCCACACATTTACTTTGTCAATCCCCTTTAGCATCTTCTATCTCTCCGTTAGATCTCCTGTCATTCTTCTAATTTATAAAAATAAGAGCATTGACCTAAACTGCACAATTTGCTTTCATAAGTCAAGCCCCCCATCTATAGAGGTACATAGAGACAGATTTATATCATTTGCAGATTGTTGATCCCAACAAATCTGTCTTGAATGAATTTCCCATCCTGCAGCTCCTCAGTCAGAAAAACATTCCTCCTTCCATGTTAGTGCTACCACAAAACACATTGTTCCTCAGCAAACCATTTACATGCCATAAAATAATGCAAAGGACAGAACAGTCACATCATTGATAATTATTTCAACAATGCAAAATAAATAATGCATAAAAACACAAAGTGTTGGGGAAGATTGCCAGCATCCCTTACCTTGCTTTTATTTAAATGCTCATTAGCTGGCAATATCCTGGACATATCGACACTCACACAGACCATTCCCCTCACATGCAGCCAGGATCTTACTGGATACATTTCTCTCTTTGTTCATTCTCTGTTTCCATGTAAACTTGGGATCATCTGAAATTGTTGCCTACCCTCACATAGTGCGCTCGCAGCCTGCCATCAGTTCTCTGTTTGGCAACACTTCAATATTTATATTTGCATTGCCATTTCTTGTTCCTCCATGCCATCACTTCTCCCTATTCCTGCAAGCTCCGACAGCCCCACAATCCTCCAAGATCCCTGTGCCCCTCCAATTCCGGTCTCTAGCTCACCCCCACAAATGCCTTTGTTCTGCCAGTCATGCCATGCCATCAGCTCCTGGTGTCTGAGCTCCAGAATTCTCCTGAAATCCCTTCACTTCTCACCTTTCCGTTAAGACACTCCTTGAAAGCTACCTTTTTAACCAAGCCCTTTGGTTATTTGCAGAAGTGGTTTGTGTTTGGCGTTGCACTTTACTCAAACTGGTGGTGAAACCTCAGAGCAATGTTTGAACATGGGAAAGCAGCTTATAAACATTGACTACTGTTTGCATTTGATCCTGGCTGCCTGGATTCTGAGGGTTGACCCTGACTCTGAATCAAGGTTGTGACCCAGAGTGGTGCTGCCCCCGTGATTACTGTAATCATGTTTAATACTTCAACACAGAGACTGCTGTCACTGTGATGGGGTGGAGGGGAGACTGCAAAGACAGTTTGGCAGAGGATCAACCAGGTTTAGCAGCAACTGTCAAGGACAGGGCATACAGACAGCCGTGTGGAACAAGCTGCACAGAACCAGCCTGCACTCACACAGGCACAACAAATGTGACCACATTTGGAACATCGAACGTTACAGCACAGAACAGGCCCTTCGGCCCTCGATGTTGCGCCGACCTGTCATACCAATCTCAAGCCCATCTAACCTACACTATTCCATGTACGTCCATATGCTTGTCCAATGACCATTTCAATGCCCTTAAAGTTTAAATCCTGGTTATATCTTCCACACACATGCGGCAAGACCTGGTCAGCATGGTGATTTGAGCTGATAAACGTGATCAGGTGTACCCTAAAACTCTGTGGGAAGCTATGTAAGTGATTGCTGGGTCCCTCGCTGAGATATTTGTATCACCAATATCTATAGGTGAGGTTGTGAAAGACTGGAGTTTAGCTGACGTGTTGCCTCTATTTAAGAAAGGCGGGGGTAAGGAAAAGCCAGGGAATGACAGACCGGTGAGGCTGACATCGGTGGTGGGTAAGTTGTTGGGGGGATTCCTTTGGGACAGGATTTACATGGATTTGGAAATGCAAGGACTTATTAGGATAGTCAGCATGGCTCTGTGCATGGGAGATTATGTCTCATTAACTAGATTGAGCTTTTTGAAGAAGTAATGAAGTGGATTGATGAGAGCAGAGCATTGGACATGATCTATACAGATATTAGTAAGGCATTTGACAAAGTTCCTCATGGTAGACTGGATAGCAAGGTTTAGGTCACATGGAATACAGGGAGAATGAGCCATTTGGATATAGAACTGGCTCGAAGGTAGAAGGCAGAGGGTGGTGGTGGAGGGTTGCTTTTCAGATTGGAGGCCTGTGACCAGTGGTGTGCCAAAAGGATCAGAGCTGAGTTAATAAAGTGTGAAGCTGGATGAACACAGCAGGCCAAGCAGCATCTCAGCAGCACAAAAGCTGACGTTTCGGGCCAAGACCCTTCATCAGAGAGGTGCTCCTGAGATGCTGCTGGGCCTGCTGTGTTCATCCAGCTTCACACTTTATTATCTTGGATTCTACAGCATCTGCAGTTCCCATTATTTCAGAGCTGAGTTCACTGCTTTTTGTCATTGATATAAATGATTTGGATGTGAACATAGGAGTTAGGGTTAGTAACTTTGCAGATGATGCCAAAATTAGTGGTGTAGTGGACAGTAAAGGCGGTTACCCCAGAGTACAACGGGACCTTAATCTGTTGGGCCAATGGGCTGAGGAATGGTAGATGGAGTTTAATTTAGATAAATGAGGTGCTGCATTTTGGAAAGGTATATCAGGGCAGGATGGATACACTTGATAATAAGGCCCTGGGGGTAGTTGCTGAACACAGAGACCTCGGGGGGCAGGTTCATAGTTCCTTGTAAGTGGATTCACAGGTAGACAGGGCGGTGAGGAAGGGATCAGGTCCACTTGTCTTATTGGTCAGTGTGTTGAGTATAGGAGTTGGGAGGTCATGTTGCAGCTGTACAGGACATTGGTTAGGCCACTTTTGGAATTCAGTGTGCAATTCTGGTCTCCCTTCTACAGGAAAGATGTTGTGAAACTTGAAAGGGTTCAGAAAAGATTTACAAAGATGTGGCCAGGATTGGAGGGTTTGAGCTACAGGGAGGGGCTGAATAGGCTGTAGCTATTTTCCCTGGAGTGTTGGAGGAAGCGGGAGACCTTATAGGGGTTTAAAATCGTGAGGGTCATGGATAGGGTGAATAGCTAAGGTCTTTTCTCCAGAGTGGGGGAGTCCAAAATTAGAGGGTTTAAGGTAAAAGGGGAAAGATTCAAAAGGGATCAGAACTTTTTCACACAGAGGGTGGTGTGTGTACGGAATGAGCTGCCTGAGGAAGTGGTGGAGGCCGGTACAATGACAATATTTAACAGGCAGCTGGATGGGAATATGAGGATATCTGGTCGGCATGGACGAGTTGGGCCAAAGGGTCTGTTTCCATGCTGTATATCCCTATGATCGTATAACTCTAATTAGGAATAGGCCATTCTGCCCCTCAAATCTGCTCTTCCTTCAAAGGCTGATCTGGTTAACCTTCACTGTCCAGTCTGTTCTTTATATACTTCAAACCTCTCTTTGGTCAATGTTCAGCAACATTCGATGTTTTCTGCTTGGATTTCAGCAAGGCTTCTGATCAGGCCCCACATGGGAGACTCAAAGGTAAGAGCCTGTGGGAGCTAAGGAAATTTAGCAAATTGGTTTCACAATTGGCTGAGCAGCAGGAAGCAGGAGATGATGGTTGAAGGGTGTTTCTGAGGCTGGAAGCCTGTGTCCAGTCACTGGGGTAAGTGCTGGGGTTTGTGTAAATGATTTAGACTGAATGTAGTAGGGTTGATTAATAAGTTCATTGGTGATAGATGAATGGATGGGGAGGTAAATAGTGAGGAGGACAGTGTTAGATTACAGGAGGGTATGGATGGACTGGTCAGTATCCAATGGGATTCAATCCGGATAAATGTGAGGTGATGATGCACGTTGGCAGGACAGACAAGGCAAGGGAACACATGATGAACAGCAGGACCCTGAGAAGCCCCAAGGATCAGAGGGACCCTGGTGTGCATGTACAACAGTCCCTTCTGGTCTCAGGGCAAGTGGATAAAGTGAAGAAGGATATGATATCAGAGATAATGGGAACTGCAGATGCTGGAGATTCCAAGATAATAAAATGTGAGGCTGGACGAACACAGCAGGCCAAGCAGCATCTCAGGAGCACAAAAGCTGACGTTTCAGGCCTAGACGCTTTTATTAGCTGAGGGATAAGTTTAAGGAGCAGTGATGTTATCCTGGAACTGTACAAAACATCAGTTAAGCCACAGCTGGAGTATTGTGTGCAGTTCTGGAACCCATGCTATCAGAGGGGTGTGATAGCACTGGAGGGGGTGCAGAGGGAGATTTACCAGGGTGTCTCCTGGATTGGAGAGTTTCAGTGATGAAGAGAGACTGGACAAACTGGGGTCGTTTTCCTGAGCAGAGGAGACTGAGAGGGGATGTGATTGAGATGGATAAAATTATGAGGGTCACAGACAGGGCAGACAGGAAAGAGGGATGAATGACTAGGGAGGGGGAGGTGTGCGGTGTGGGGTGCTATGATTTACGGGAAGGGGCAGGAGGTTTAGTGGGGACGTGAGGATAAATGTTTTCACCCAAAGAGTTGGGAAGTGTCTGGAGCTCACTACCTGTAGGAAGTGTTTAGATTTGCACTGTGATGCCAAGCTAAACAAGGCGATGGGTCATGTGCTGGAAAATGGGATTGGAATACTGAGGCTAAAATAGTATCAGAGATAATGGGAACTGCAGATGCTGGAGATTCCAAGATAATAAAATGTGAGGCTGGATGAACACAGCAGGCCAAGCAGCATCTCAGGAGCACAAAAGCTGACGTTTCGGGCCTAGACCCTTCATCAGAGAGGGGGATGGGGGGAGGGAACTGGAATAAATAGGGAGAGAGGGGGAGGCGGACCGAAGATGGAGAGTAAAGAAGATAGGTGGAGAAGGTGTGGGTGGGGAGGTAGGGAGGGGATAGGTCAGTCCAGGGAAGACGGACAGGTCAAGGAGGTGGGATGAGGTTAGTAGGTAGCTGGGGGTGCGGCTTGGGGTGGGAGGAAGGGATGGGTGAGAGGAAGAACCGGTTAGGGAGGCAGAGACAGGTTGGACTGGTTTTGGGATGCAGTGGGTGGGGGGGAAGAGCTGGGCTGGTTGTGTGGTGCAGTGGGGGGAGGGGATGAACTGGGCTGGTTTAGGGATGCAGTGGGGGAAGGGGAGATTTTGAAACTGGTGAAGTCCACATTGATACCATATGGCTGCAGGGTTCCCAGGCGGAATATGAGTTGCTGTTCCTGCAACCTTCGGGTGGCATCATTGTGGCAGTGCAGGAGGCCCATGATGGACATGTCATCAAGAGAATGGGAGGGGGAGTGGAAATGGTTTGCGACTGGGAGGTGCAGTTGTTTGTTGCGAACTGAGCGGAGGTGTTCTGCAAAGCGGTCCCCAAGCCTCCGCTTGGTTTCCCCAATGTAGAGAAAGCCGCACCGGGTACAGTGGATGCAGTATACCACATTGGCAGATGTGCAGGTGAACCTCTGCTTAATGTGGAATGTCATCTTGGGGCCTGGGATGGGGGTGAGGGAGGAGGTGTGGGGACAAGTGTAGCATTTCCTGCGGTTGCAGGGGAAGGTGCCGGGTGTGGTGGGGTTGGAGGGCAGTGTGGAGCGAACAAGGGAGTCACGGAGAGAGTGGTCTCTCCGGAAAGCAGACAGGGGAGGGGATGGAAAAATGTCTTGGGTGGTGGGGTCGGATTGTAAATGGCGGAAGTGTCGGAGGATAATGCGTTGTATCCGGAGGTTGGTAGGGTGGTGTGTGAGAACGAGGGGGATCCTCTTGGGGCGGTTGTGGCGGGGGCGGGGTGTGAGGGATGTGTCGCGGGAAATGCGGGAGACGCGGTCAAGGGCGTTCTCAATCACCGTGGGGGGGAAGTTGCGGTCCTTAAAGAACTTGGACATCTGGGATGTGCGGGAGTGGAATGTCTTATCATGGGAGCAGATGCGGCGGAGGCGGAGGAATTGGGAATAGGGGATGGAATTTTTGCAGGAGGGTGGGTGGGAGGAGGTGTATTCTAGGTAGCTGTGGCCCCCTCCACCGACACTCTCATCCGCCTAGCGGAACTCGTCCTCACACTCAACAACTTCTCTTTTGACTCCTCCCACTTCCTACAGACTAAGGGGGTGGCCATGGGCACCCGCATGGGCCCCAGCTATACCTGCCTCTTTGTAGGTTACGTGGAACAGTCCATCTTCCGCACCTACACAGGCCCCAAACCCCACCTCTTCCTCCGGTACATTGATGACTGTATCGGCGCCGCCTCTTGCTCCCCAGAGGAGCTCGAACAGTTCATCCACTTCACCAACACCTTCCACCCCAACCTTCAGTTCACCTGGGCCATCTCCAGCACATCCCTCACCTTCCTGGACCTCTCAGTCTCCATCTCAGGCAACCAGCTTGTAACTGATGTCCATTTCAAGCCCACCGACTCCCACAGCTACCTAGAATACACCTCCTCCCACCCACCCTCCTGCAAAAATTCCATCCCCTATTCCCAATTCCTCCGCCTCCGCCGCATCTGCTCCCATGATAAGACATTCCACTCCCGCACATCCCAGATGTCCAAGTTCTTTAAGGACCGCAACTTCCCCCCCACGGTGATTGAGAACGCCCTTGACCGCGTCTCCCGCATTTCCCGCGACACATCCCTCACACCCCGCCCCCGCCACAACCGCCCCAAGAGGATCCCCCTCGTTCTCACACACCACCCTACCAACCTCCGGATACAACGCATTATCCTCCGACACTTCCGCCATTTACAATCCGACCCCACCACCCAAGACATTTTTCCATCCCCACCCCTGTCTGCTTTCCGGAGAGACCACTCTCTCCGTGACTCCCTTGTTCGCTCCACACTGCCCTCCAACCCCACCACACCCGGCACCTTCCCCTGCAACCGCAGGAAATGCTACACTTGTCCCCACACCTCCTCCCTCACCCCCATCCCAGGCCCCAAGATGACATTCCACATTAAGCAGAGGTTCACCTGCACATCTGCCAATGTGGTATACTGCATCCACTGTACCCGGTGCGGCTTTCTCTACATTGGGGAAACCAAGCGGAGGCTTGGGGACCGCTTTGCAGAACACCTCCGCTCAGTTCGCAACAAACAACTGCACCTCCCAGTCGCAAACCATTTCCACTCCCCCTCCCATTCTCTTGATGACATGTCCATCATGGGCCTCCTGCACTGCCACAATGATGCCACCCGAAGGTTGCAGGAACAGCAACTCATATTCCGCCTGGGAACCCTGCAGCCATATGGTATCAATGTGGACTTCACCAGTTTCAAAATCTCCCCTTCCCCTACTGCATCCCTAAACCAGCCCAGTTCATCCCCTCCCCCCACTGCACCACACAACCAGCCCAGCTCTTCCCCCCCACCCACTGCATCCCAAAACCAGTCCAACCTGTCTCTGCCTCCCTAACCGGTTCTTCCTCTCACCCATCCCTTCCTCCCACCCCAAGCCGCACCCCCAGCTACCTACTAACCTCATCCCACCTCCTTGACCTGTCCGTCTTCCCTGGACTGACCTATCCCCTCCCTACCTCCCCACCCACACCTTCTCCACCTATCTTCTTTACTCTCCATCTTCGGTCCGCCTCCCCCTCTCTCCCTATTTATTCCAGTTCCCTCCCCCCATCCCCCTCTCTGATGAAGGGTCTAGGCCCGAAACGTCAGCTTTTGTGCTCCTGAGATGCTGCTTGGCCTGCTGTGTTCATCCAGCCTCACATTTTATTATCTTGGAATACTGAGGCTGTTGTTTTCGGTTGACACAGACTCGATCTCTGTTACTGTATTTGCTCCTTTCCAATCTGATTGAACTTTTCCAGAATTGAGTGAATTTTCAGAAAATTGTTCCCGAAGAATTTACTCCCTCATTAGCAGCTCTTTTAAAACCCGATGATGGAGTCCTTCTAGACCTGGAGCTTCATCAGTTTGTTATGGTCCACTTCCCTTCTGATTCACCCAGTTCCTCTCTGGTCTAGGCCCAAAACGTCAGCCTTCCTGCTCCTTTGATGCTGCTTGGCCTGCTATGTTCATCCAGCTCTACACCTTGTTATCTCCTCTCTCTTGCCCACCTGATGTACAGCCTGTACTGGAATGGTTTTTGAATCCTACAGTCATAGAATCAAAAAGTACAGAAGATGCCTTTCAGCCCATCAGATTTGTACCACTAAAGTAATGCTAAATCTATTCTTCCCTCTTTCCCACACTACGCCCATAGTCTTGAAAGTTATTACATCGCAATTGCCTATGCAGGCACTTTTTACAAATTGTGAGGTTTCCTGCCTCAACTCCCCTCCGAGGCAGTGCATTCCAGACCCTTACTCTCCTCTGGGTGAAAAGCCTTTTTGCTCAAATTCTATGCCCTGAAACTCCTGCCCTTCACTTTAAAATTATGACCCCTTGTTATTGGCCTTAAACTAAGGGGAACATCTGCTTCCTATCCCTCCCATCCATGCCCCTCATAATCAGGTCCCCTCTCAACCTTCTCTACCCCAAAGAAAACAACCTGAGCTTGCCCAGCGTCTGTTTATGCTGAAATGTTCCGTCCCAGGCAACATCCTGGTGAATCTCCTCTGTATCCCCTCCAGTGCAATCAGACCCCTCCGACAGTGCACTGACCAGAGCTGCACACAGTGCCCTGGCTGTGACCTTTACACTCCAACATAACCTACTTGCTCTCACAATCAATGCTTGGACTGATAAACTCCTGTTTTCCATCTGAACTATTAATCTGTCATGTCTCCTTCAGGGATCTCTGGATAAACAGTCCAAGATCCTTCTGTCCTCCTGAGCTTCCCAGTGTCCTGCCATTCATTAAGTACTCCCTTGATTCATTCCCTCTTCCAAAGTTATCACCTCAGTACCTTCTGTAGTGAAGTCAGAAGGAAAATATTTGTTCTTTTCGTCCCCCATTTCCTTGTTATCTGCTGTTAACTTCTATTTTATCGGGATGTTACCTGGAATGGAGAGAAGGTCTTACGGGGAAAGGTTGAGAGAGCTAGGGCTTTTCTCTTTAGAGTGACGAAGGATATGAGAGGTGGCTTGATAGAGGTTTACAAAATGATCAGGGGTATAGATAGATTGGGCAGCCAGAGACTTTTTCCTCGGGTGGAGGTAGCGATTACGAGGGGACATAGTTTTAAATTGAGTGGAGGTAGATATCGGGGAGACGTCAGAGGTAGGTTCTTTACTCAGAGAGTGGTCGGGGTGTGGAATGCATTGCCGGAGAGTGTAGTGGAGACAGCCTCATTAGGGGCATTTAAGCAGCTATTAGACAGGCATATGGCTGATAGTATAAGGTAGGGGTGGAGGTTAGATAGACCTTAGTTTAGGGTAAAAGTTCAGCACAACATTGTGGGCCGAAGGGCCTGTACTGTGCTGTACTGGTCTATGTTCTATGTTCTATGTTATATTCTCATTCTTTAGAGACCAACACTCGCCTTACTTACTCTTGCCAGTAACTATAAATATGTGAGAACATAATTTCACCTGCACCGCTTCCAGCCTTTGACAATGCAGAATCAGGCTGTTCAGGCCCTCTGCATGCAGATGCTTGGGTAATGTGCTCTGGAAGAAAGGAGTTTGAATCAAGCCCCCCCAGAGAGAGCGAGAGAGAGAGAGACTCAGAATGGGAGGCAGTGCTTGTGTCGCTGAAGGTCAGTGTCCTGTCCCCGACTCAGTAAGCTCAAAACCTCCTACTGACTGACGACAGAAAATGCCAGTATGTTCCTTCACCCTGGGTGATCCCTGATCCAGAGCCTGGACACAGGCTCTGAAACCATCTGCAGAGAGCAACCCTCTCCCAACAACACAAAACCTGTTGACCCCCAGCTTCTCACAGGCCCCCTGGATAAATCCTTCAACCCCCTTAGACCCCCACAGTCCCAATATCGCCGTACATAGCCACTGACTCCATGCTGGACTCTTCAAGTGCCCCTTTGAACATTTCCACGCTCAGTGGAATTTCACTGCGGCAGATGTTAGAACTAAATTTCTTTAAATATCTGAAGTTAAATGTTAGCCTGAAGGTGCCCAGGCAGCTGCTTTCTCCTGGATGGTGTCGAGCTTATTTAGTATTGATAGAGAGCACACATCCAGGAAGTGGGGATAATAGAACAGGCCGTTCAGCCCACCATGTCTACACCATTCTAAACTAATCCTATTGTCCTGCATATGGTCCCTATCCTTCTATTCACTACCTCTTCATCCCTCAGCCTAAATGCCTCTTAAACTTTCCTATTGCCTCTGCTTTTACCACCCCTTCTGGTAGCACATTCCAGGTACCTACCACCATCTGTGTGCTGAGGCTCTGAAAGCCTGTGTTTTTAAATAAATCTGTTGGACTATAACCTGTTGTTGTGTAATTTCTGACTTTGTTCAGCCCAGTCTAACACTGGCACCTCCACATCCCCTTTAAACTCCCCCCCCCGCACCTCACCTTAAACCTATTTCCCCTAATAATTGACATTTCCACCCTGGGAAAAAGACTCTGACTACCCACCCTATCCATGCCTCTCATAATTTTATCAGGTGACAATCCACGTTTGTTCACCCTCTCCTTACAGCTAACACACTCCAATCCAGGCAGCTTCCAGGTACCTTCTCCAGTGCTTCCTCTTCCAGGACCAGAACTCTACACTCTTCTCCAAATGTGGCCCATGTACATTTTTATACAGCTGCAATATTCTTTCAGGGGATAAGGGTATCACTGGCCAGGCAGCATCTATTGCCCATCCCTAATTACCCAGTCACATTGCTGTGGGTCTGGAGTCACATGTAGACCACTTCAGGTGAGGATGGCAGTTTTCTTCCCTAATGGACATTAGTGACCCAGATGGGTTGTTTATCTCCTACCAATTGACAATGCTTTCAGAGTCATCGTTAAACTCCTAATTCCACATGTTTATTGAATTCAAATTCCACTATCTACCATGGTAAGATTCAAACCCAGGTTCTCAGAACATTACCAAGGTCTCCAGCTTGGTGTTCTACCAGTAATACCACCAGGCATCACCTCCCCCAACTTGTAAGCCAGTTTTTATACTCAATTCCCTGATTGATGAAGACAAGCATACACCTTCTTTACCACCATATCCACTTGTGTTGCCACTTTCAGGGGTGTAGACTTACGCCCCAAGATCCTTCTGTGTATCAATGCTCCACAGGGTCCTGCTATTTATTGAATCCTTTCCTCTTGCATTTGACTGCCCAAGATGCATTATCTCACACGTGTCTGGATTAAACAACCTCTGCCATTTCTCCAACAAATCTATACCCGGCTATATCCATTGACAATCTTCCTCACTATCCACAACTCCATCAATTTTCATGTCATATGCAAATATGTTAATTCGACCTCCTACATTTTCATCCAAATCATTTATATATGTTCACAAGTGAATATTTGGGCTCGTTCCCCAGTACAAGGTACAGCATGGCCCCTTCCCTAGTTCAGTTACCTACAGATTGCTTCAAGAAATGCTTCCAGATGCACAGAACAAATTCTGTCCCTTCCAAGCCTCTGGCACTAAGGGAGCCCCAGTCCCTGTTAGGGATGTTAAAATCAGGCACTACAGTGGCCCTCTACAACTTCTCTTTTGACTTCTCCCACTTCCTACAGACTTAGGGGGTGGCCATGGGCACCCGCATGGGCCCCAGCTATGCCTGCCTCTTTGTAGGTTACGTGGAACAGTCCCTCTTCCGCACCTACACAGGCCCCAAACCCCACCTCTTCCTCCGGTACATTGATGACTGTATCGGCGCCGCCTCTTGCTCCCCAGAGGAGCTCGAACAGTTCATCCACTTCACCAACACCTTCCACCCCAACCTTCAGTTCACCTGGGCCATCTCCAGCACATCCCTCATCTTCCTGGACCTCTCAGTCTCCATCTCAGGCAACCAGCTTGTAACTGATGTCCATTTCAAGCCCACCGACTCCCACAGCTACCTAGAATACACCTCCTCCCACCCACCCTCCTGCAAAAATTCCATCCCCTATTCCCAATTCCTCCGCCTCCGCCGCATCTGCTCCCATGATAAGACATTCCACTCCCGCACATCCCAGATGTCCAAGTTGTTCAAGGACCGCAATTTTCCCCCCACAGTGATCGAGAACGCCCTTGACCGCGTCTCCCGTATTTCCCGCAACACATCCCTCACACCCCGCCCCCGCCACAACCGCCCTAAGAGGATCCCCCTCGTTCTCACACACCACCCTACCAACCTCCGGATACAACGCATCATCCTCCGACACTTTCGCCATTTACAATCCGACCCCACCACCCAAGACATTTTTCCATCCCCTCCCCTGTCTGCTTTCCGGAGAGACCACTCTCTCCGTGACTCCCTTGTTCGCTCCACACTGCCCTCCAACCCCACCACACCCGGCACCTTCCCCTGCAACCGCAGGAAATGCTACACTTGCCCCCACACCTCCTCCCTCACCCCTATCCCAGGCCCCAAGATGACATTCCACATGAAGCAGAGGTTCACCTGCACATCTGCCAATGCGGTATACTGCATCCACTGTACCCAGTGTGGCTTCCTCTACATTGGGGAAACCAAGAGGAGGCTTGGAGACCGCTTTGCAGAACACCTCTGCTCAGTTCGCAACAAACAACTGCACCTCCCAGTCGCAAACCATTTCCACTCCCCCTCCCATTCTTTAGATGACATGTCCATCATGGGCCTCCTGCAGTGCCACAATGATGCCACCGAAGGTTGCAGGAACAGCAACTCATATTCCGCTTGGGAACCCTGCAGCCCAATGGTATCAATGTGGACTTCACCAGCTTCAAAATCTCCCCTTCCCCCACTGCATCCCAAAACCAGTCCAGATTGTCTCTGCCTCCCTAACTTGTTCTTCCTCTCACCCATCCCTTCATCCCACACCAAGCCGCACCCCCATCTACCCACTAACCTCATCCCACCTCCTTGACCTGTCCGTCTTCCCTGGACTGAACTATCCCCTCCCTACCTCCCCACGTATACTCTCTCCACCTATCTTCTTTACTCTCCATCTTCGGTCCGCCTCCCCCTCTCTCCCTATTTATTCCAGTTCCCTCTCCCCATCCCCCTCTCTGATGAAGGGTCTAGGCCCGAAACGTCAGCTTTTGTGCTCCTGAGATGCTGCTTGGCCTGCTGTGTTCATCCAGCTTCACATTTTATTATCTTGGATTCTCCAGCATCTGCAGTTCCCATTATCTCTGATACTACAGTGACCCTGTTGTTTTTACATCTTTCCATAATCTGCTTACCTATCGGTTTCTCCAGCCCCCTGCCAGATATTAGGAGGCTGTTAGACTAATACCATCATACTGACTGTACCTTACGTATCCCTGAGCTCCATCCTTATGGCCTTACTGGATGGGTCTTCTGGTGTCCTGTCTTAGTGCAGCTGGGACATTGTGTCAATCAGTAATGTAACTTCCACCATTCCGTTTTACATCCCTCTATCTCACTTCTGAATTGTGTGTCATTGATGGCAGACAGGCTGCCAGGAGTCAGGAGGTGAGTAACTCACCACAGAATTCCTCTCCTTTATCAATAACATCTTCAAAAATCTCCAACAAGGTCACCAAAGATCATTTTCCTGTCTCCCACGCTGACTGTGTCCAATCAGATCATTTCCAATCACGTCCTATATTACCCAAACTTAAAATAGATTCCAGAGCATTTGCCGTGTTCTGGTGTAATGCTGACTGGTGTATAGTTACCCATTTGTTCACACATTCCCTTCTTAAATAATGGGATAACATGGGGAGTGAGGGAGAGAGTGGGATTAGACTGGGTGGGATATTACAGGGAGCAGGTAGTGAGGGGGAGAGTGGGATTAGACTTTGAGGGATATTACAGGGAGCGGGGAGAGTGGGATTAGACTGGGTGGGATATTACAGGGAGCGGGGAGAGTGGGATTAGACTGGGTGGGATATTACAGGGAGCGGGGAGAGAGGGGGGAGAGTGGGATTAAACGGGGTGGGATATTACGGGGAGCGGGGAGTGATGGGGGAGAGTGGGATTAGACTGTGAGGGATATTACAGGGAGCGGAGACAGAGGGGTAGAGTGGGATTAGACTGGGGTGGGATATTACAGGGAGCGGGGAGAGAGGGAGAGAGTGGGATTAGACTGTGAGGGATATTACAGGGAGCGGGGAGAGAGCGGGAGAGTGGGATTAGACTGTGAGGGATATTACAGGGAGCAGGGATTGAGGGGGAGAGTGGGATTAGACGGGGTGGGATATTACAGGGAGCGGGGAGTGAGGGGGACACTGGGATTAGACTGGGTGGGATATTACAGGGATCGGGGAGTGAGGGGGAGAGTGGGATTAGACTGGGTGGGATATTACAGGGAGCGGGGAGTGAGGGGGAGAGTGGGATTAGATTGAGTGGGATATTACAGGGAGCGGGGAGAGAGGGGGAGAGTGGGATTAGACTGTGAGGGATTTTACAGGGAGCGGGGAGAGAGATGAAGAGTGGGATTAGACTCGGTGGGATATTACAGGGAGCGGGGAAAGAGGGGGAGAGTGGGATTAGATTGAGTGGGATATTACAGGGAGTGGGGTGAGAGGGGGAGAGTGGGATTAGACTGTGAGGGATTTTACAGGGAGCGGGGAGAGAGGGGGAGAGTGGGATTAGACTGTGAGGGATTTTACAGGGAGCGGGGAGTGATGGGGAGAGTGGGATTAGACTGGGTGGGATATTACAGAGAGCAGGGAGTGATGGGGAGAGTGGGATTACACTTGGTGGAATATAACAGGGAGCGGGGAGAGAGGGGGAGACCTGGATTACGCTGGGTGGGATATTACAGGGAGCGGAGAGAGAGGGGGAGAGTGGGATTAGACTGAGTGGGATATTACAGGAAGCAGGGAGAGAGGGGGAGAGTGGGATTAGACTGTGAGGGATATTACAGGGAGCGAGGAGTGAGGGGGAGAGTGGGATTAGACTGTGAGGGATATTACAGGGCGTGGGGAGAAAGGGGGGAGAGTGGGATTAGACTGCGTGGGATATTACAGGGAGCGGGGAGTGAGGGGGAGAGTGGGATTAGACTGTGAGGGATATTATAGGGAGCGGGGAGTGAGGGGGAGAGTGGGATTAGACTGGGTGGGATATTATAGGGAGCGGAAAGAGAGGGGGAGAGTGGGATTAGACTGGGTGTGATATTACAGGGAGCGGGGAGAGAGGGCGAGAGTGGGATTAGACTGTGAGGGATATTACAGGGAGCAGGGAGTGATGGGGAGAGTGGGATTAGACTGGGTGGGATATTACAGGGAGCGGAGAGAGAGGGGGAGAGTGGGATTAGACTGGGTGGGATATTACAGGGAGCGGAGAGAGAGGGGGAGAGTGGGATTAGACTGGGTGGGATATTACAGGGAGCGGAGAGAGAGGGGGAGAGTGGGATTAGACTGTGAGGGATATTAGAGGGAGCGGGGAGAGAGGGGGAGAGTGGGATTAGACTGGGTGGGATATTACAGGGAGCGGAGAGAGAGGGGGAGAGTGGGATTAGACTGGGTGGGATATTACAGGGAGCGGGGAGTGAGGGGGAGAGTGGGATTAGACTGCGTGGGATATTACAGGGAGCGGAGAGAGAGGGGGAGAGTGGGATTAGACTGGGTGGGATATTACAGGGAGCGGGGAGTGAGGGGGAGAGTGGGATTAGACTGGGTGGGATATTACAGGGAGCGGAGAGAGAGGGGAGAGTGGGATTAGACTGGGTGGGATATTACAGGGAGCGGAGAGAGAGGGGGAGAGTGGGATTAGACTGTGAGGGATATTAGAGGGAGCGGGGAGAGAGGGGGAGAGTGGGATTAGACTGGGTGGGATATTACAGGGAGCGGAGAGAGAGGGGGAGAGTGGGATTAGACTGGGTGGGATATTACAGGGAGCGGGGAGTGAGGGGGAGAGTGGGATTAGACTGGGTGGGATATTACAGGGAGCGGAGAGAGAGGGGGAGAGTGGGATTAGACTGCGTGGGATATTACAGGGAGCGGGGAGTGAGGGGGAGAGTGTGATTAGACTGTGAGGGATATTATAGGGAGCGGGGAGTGAGGGGGAGAGTGGGATTAGACTGGGTGGGATATTATAGGGAGCGGAAAGAGAGGGGGAGAGTGGGATTAGACTGGGTGTGATATTACAGGGAGCGGAGAGAGAGGGGGAGAGTGGGATTAGACTGGGTGGGATATTACAGGGAGCGGAGAGAGAGGGGGAGAGTGGGATTAGACTGTGAGGGATATTAGAGGGAGCGGGGAGAGAGGGGGAGAGTGGGATTAGACTGGGTGGGATATTACAGGGAGCGGAGAGAGAGGGGGAGAGTGGGATTAGACTGTGAGGGATATTAGAGGGAGCGTGGAGTGAGGGGGAGAGTGGGATTAGACTGGGTGGGATATTACAGGGTGCGGAGAGAGAGGGGGAGAGTGGGATTAGACTGTGAGGGATATTACAGGGAGCGGGGAGAGAGGGGGAGAGTGGGATTAGACTGTGAGGGATATTACAGGGAGCGGGCAGTGTGGGGGAGATTGGGATTAGACTGGGTGGGATATTACAGGGAGCGGGGAGTGAGGGGGAGAGTGGGAATGGACAGGGTGGGATATTACAGGGAGCGGGGAGAGAGGGGGAGAGTCGGATTAGACTTTGAGGGATATTACAGGGAGCAGGGAGTGAGGGGGAGAGTGGGATTAGACTGCGTGGGATATTACAGGGAGCGGGGAGTGAGGGGGAGAGTGGGATTAGACTGGGTGGATTATTACAGGGAGCGGGGAGTGAGGGGGAGAGTGGGATTAGACTGTGAGGGATATTACAGGGAGCGGGGAGTGAGGGGGAGAGTGGGATTAGACTGGGTGGATTATTCCAGGGAGCGGGGAGAGAGGGGGAGAGTGGGATTAGACTGTGAGGGATATTACAGGGAGCAGGGAGTGAGGGGGAGAGTGGGATTATTTTGGGTGACTTTTAGGATGTTTTGGAATATGATGGTGCCGGTGTCAATGTGCTGTTACCTGATCGCAGGTTGCATTTAGTTGGACACTGCTGTGCATACATAGAACATAGAACATAGAACAGTACAGCACAGAACAGGCCCTTCAGCCCACAATGTTGTGCCGACCATTGATCCTCATGTATGCACCCTCAAATTTCTGTGACCATATGCATGTCCAGGAGTCTCTTAAATGACCCCAATGACCTTGCTTCCACAACTGCTGCTGGCAACGCATTCCATGCTCTCACAACTCTCTGCGTAAAGAACCCGCCTCTGACATCCCCTCTATACTTTCCTCCAACCAGCTTAAAACTATGACCCCTCGTGCTAGCCATTTCTGCCCTGGGAAATAGTCTCTGGCTATCAACTCTATCTATGCCTCTCATGTTGCATTTGTGACATTGGCGCAAAATGTCATCAGGTCTGATGTGCTGGTGGTACTTGAAGGCTTTATGACCCTTTGCGGGGGTGGGGTACACCGTCCCTGGCATAATTCATTGGGCAGTTTACAGCCGATGACTGTGGAGATGGGTTTTTGTGGGATTGCACTCTGTCCTGTTCCTGACTCACTGTCAATGCTGCTCCTCCTGCAGGTGAGACAGGGTAATGCAGCTAGCATTGAGAAGATGTTCCTGGCCATGGACACTGAGGAAGGGGTGGAGGTTGCTTGGAATGAGGTTCACTTCGTCAATCCCTGGGTCTTCCTCCTTCATGAGGTGAGCATCAGTTACAATGACACAACACCATGTACATACCATCAGCTCCTGGTGTTTCTTTATTCACTCATCAGGGTGAGCATCTCTGGTTGGCCAGCATTTACTGCCCATCTGTTGTCGTGTGGCACTATCCCCGTGCTCAATGGGATAGACTTCGCACAAATCTAGCAACTGAAGACTGGGCATCCATGAGACACTGTGGGCCATCAATAGCAGCAGAATTGTACTCCAGCACGATCTGTAACCTCATGGCCCGGCATATCCCCCACTCAACCATTACCATCGGGTCAGGGGATCAACCCTGGTTCAATGGAGAGTGCAGGAAGGCAGGCCAGGAGCAGCACCAGACAAACCTGAAGATGAGGTATTAACCCGGTGAAGCCACCAAACAGGACTCCTTGCATGCTAAACAGTGAAAGCAGCAAGTGATAGACTAAGCGATCCCACAATCAACAGATCACACCTAAGCTCTGAAATCCTGCCACATCCAGTCATGAATGATGGTGGGCAACTAAACAAATCACTGGAGGAGCAGGCCCCATCAGTCTCCTCTCGACCATCAGTAAAGTGATGGAAGGTGTCAGTAACAGTGCTATCAAGCAGCACCTGCTCAGCAATAACCTGCTCAGAGACGCCCAGTTTGGGTTCTGCCAGGGCCACTCAGCTCCTGACCTCATTACAGCCTCGGCTCAAACATGGACAAAAGAGCTGAATTCCAGAGGTGAGGGGAGAGTGACAGCCCTTGATATCAAAACAGCATTTGCCTGAGTGTGGTATCAAGGAGCCCGAGCAAAACTGGAATCAGTGGGTATTGGGAGCAAATTCTCCTTTAGGTGGAGTCATGCCTGGCACAAAGGAAGATGGTGGTGGTTGCTGGAGATCAGATATCTCAGCTCCAGGACATCTCTGCAGGAGTCCCTCAGGATGGTGTCCTTGGTCCAGTTATCTTAATAAAAACAGAAGTTACTGGAAAAGCTCTGCAGCTCAGGCAGCATTTGTGAAGAAAAATCAGACATTAGACTATTGGATTAGTAAAGAGATGAAGGGTTACAGGAAGAAGGCAGGAGAAGGAGTAGAGAAACATATCAAATGGCAGAACAGATTCAGTGGGATGAATGGCCTAATTCTGCTCCTGTGTGAGATGGTCTAATAGTGTTGGATGTGTATTAACATTTTCAGCTGAGCCTTCAAATCCCATGGAATGGGTTCATAGAATTCCTACAGTGTGGAAACATGCCATTCAGCTCAACAAGTCCACACCAACTCTCTGAAGAGCATCCCACCCAGACTCATCTCCTATCCTATCCCTGTAACTCCACATTTCCCATGGCTAACATACCTAGCCTGCACGCCCTTGAATACTACAGACAATTTCCCATGGCTAATCCAACTGATGTGTACATCTTTGGACTGTGGGAGGAAACCGGAGCACCCGGAGGAAACCCACGCAGACACGGGGAGAATGTGCAAACTCCACACAGACGGTCACCTGAGGCTAAGAATCGAACCCAGGTCCCTGGTGCTGTGAGGCTGCAGTGCGAACCACTGAGCCACCGTGCCGCCAGCAAGAAAGGAGATGGTCAAGAGAAACTTTGCTGGGCTTCTTTACATAATGTCATTAAATCAAACAGCTCAAGATAATGGCTGCCAGATCCCTTTAAGGGGTCTTACATTACCTCCAATGCATCAGACTTTTCCCATCAGAAAGAGCCAGCGTGTGTATGTTGGGCTCCTGTGCTGTCAAACCTTGTTCCTCCCTGTCCTTCTCCAGCTGCCTTTTGATTGATTGTGTTGGAGGTGCTGATAGTTCCCAGGTGGCAGTGACTCCCTGGATGGAAATGCTGAAGCCAATCCCCAAGCTTCGTGGGGCTGTCTCTATGTCACACAGGTGCTCAGTGAGTGCCATGCTGTGGGTGTGGGGTTTTGAAGGGGACCACTGGGTGTTCTGCCATGTCTACAAGTCCCTCGTTCTCACTGGAAACTCTTTCTGCCTTTCCACAGGAGAATATTAAGTTGGTTTTTGAACATTTCATGCAACTGGAACATCCCAACATTGTCAAATTTCATAGGTACTGGATTGACAACAGAGAGAACCCAGGCAGGAAGAGACCTGCAGGAGAGAGTCACACCAGGGTGAGCATGCTTCCACACAAATGCTGTGGGTCCATGTCCCAAATGGCGTTGGGTTTTGAATTGGTGCATTTAGGGAAGATACAGAGTCTGAGATAACACGGTGTGAAGCTGGAGGAACACAGGAGGCCAGGCAGCATCAGAGGAGCAGGAATGCTGACATCTCAGGTCGAGACCCTTCTTCAGAAATGGGGAGGGAGAAGGGGGCTGTGAAATAGAGAGAGGAGGGGTGGGGCTGGGGAAGGTAGGTGGGATGGTGATAGGTGAGTGTACGTAGGGAGTGGTGGGGATTGATCAGTGAGGTGGGAGGGGTGGATAGGTGGGAAAGAAGACAGACAGGTCACTGGGGATGAGAGGGAAGGTTGGTCATGGGATGAGGCCAGGGGCAGGTGGCGGGGGGCGGAGGGTG